>NC_091345.1:92500-222500 GCF_038502225.1 Cherax quadricarinatus | reverse complement strand
AAATGGGAAAAAAATTAGAATGTCCTAGAAATCATTATTCAGGACACAGACACAAGTGGATTGAAGTAGAAATCCTCTGCAGGCGATAGCAACACCGAGCCACCAGCATGTGACGGCGCATATCCATAGGCAGCTTCCCAGCATCCATCAAGTGGCTAGAGATCTGGCGGAGCGGAAAGCTTGCCTGGTCATGCGAATGCCGACCTGGTGCACAGAATATACAATTTTCAATGCAGCTTTGTTGTTTCTAAACTCACCCCACAACTATAAGCTTAAACAAAACAAAAAATGAGTCTCTATTTATATACACGGAAAAAATCCCTCTTTTTAGGGTTATTTAATATTAAATGGCTAGCAGGTAGATAGACAACAGCTTTAATATTATTAGTAGCAAATAACATTTAAACTTAAGGCTTAATGTAGCCAAAATTAAACTTGACGGTCAACACTTCATGCAGTGTAGTGCACATCACGAAGTCTGGGCCACAGCATGCCATGTGGGGAACATTATGTGTGTCCCATCTCTGAAACATCATGTCCCTCTCCACCTTGTAGAGTCCTCTCAGTATTTTATATGGTGTTATCATGTCCCTCCTATCCCTCCTGTCCCTCCTGTCCTCTAATATCGTGAGATCGATTTCCCTTAATCTCTCCTCGTAGGACATATCCCTTAACTCCGGGACTAGTCTTGTTGCAAACCTTTGCACTTTCTCTAGTTTTGTGACGTGCTTGGTCAGGTGTGGATTCCAAAGTGGTTCTGCATACTCCAATATGGGCCTGATGTACACGGTACACAGAGTCCTTACTGAGATGTCTGAATGCTATTCTTATGTTTGCTAGTCGCCCCTATGCTCAGCAGTTATTTGGTTGATGTGCTCCTCAGGATATGTGTTCGGTGTTATACTCACCCCAAGATCCTTTTCCTTGAGTGAGTTTTGTAGTCTTTAGCCCTCTAGACTGTATTCTGTCTGCGGTCTTCTTTACCCTTCCCCGATCTCCATGACTTTGCACTTGGCGGGGTTGAACTCGAGGAGCCATTTGCTTGACCAGGTCTGTAGCCCGTCCAGATCCCTTTCTAGTCCTGCCTGGTCCTCCTCCGATTGAATTCTCCTCATTAACCTGATATCGTCTGCAAACAGAGACACTCCTGAGTCTACTCCTTCCGTCATGTCATTCACAAATACCCGAAACAGCACTGGTCCAAGGACAGACCCCTGTGGAACCCCGCTCGTCACAGGCGCCCACTCCAACACCTCGTCACGTACCATGACTCGCTGCTGCTTTCCTGTCAGGAATTCTCTGATCCATTACAGTGCCTTCTCTGTTTTACCTGCCTGGTCCTCCAGTTTTTGCACTAATCTCTTGTTTGGAACTGTGTCAAAAGCCTTCTTACAGTCCAAGAAAATGCAGTCTATGCACACACCCCTCTCTCTCTCTCTCTCTTGTCTTATTGTTGTCACCTTGTCATAGAACTCAAATAGGTTTTTGGCACATTATTTCCCATCCCTGAATCCGTGCTGGTTGTCGTTGATAAGTTCATTCCTTTCTAGGTGCTCCACCATTCTTCTCCTGATAATCATCTTCATGACTTTGTATACTATACGTGTCAGTGATACTGGTCTGTAGTTTAGTGCTGCATGTCTATCTTCTTTTTTTTTTAAATTTGAACTACATTTGCTGTCTTCCATACATCAGGGAGCTGCCCTGTTTCAATAGATGAGCTGAAATTGTTGTTAGTGATACACACTGTGCCTCTGCTCCCTCTCTTAGGATCCACAGAGAGATGTTCTCCGGCCCCCATCGCTTTTGAGGAATCTAGTTCTCTTAGCAGCCTCCTCACTTCTTCCTCGGTTGTATGTGTTGTGTCTAGTACTAGGTGTACCCCACCTCTCCGTGTTTCATGAGTCCTTTCTGTCTCTACTGTGAATACTTCTTTAAATCTCATGTTGAGCTCCTCACATACTTCTCGATTATTTCTTGTGAAATCGAATCCTTTTTTCCTCAGCCTGATTACTTGATCATTGACTGTTGTTTTCCTCCTGATGTGGCTGTACAACAGCTTTGGGTCGGACTTGGCTTTGGCTGCTATGTCATTTTCGTACTGTCGTTGGGCCTACCTACTTACGAGTTAATGTTCATTTCTGTCTCTTCGACTACTCTCCATATTCTCCTGGGTCCTTTGCCTCCTATACTTTTTCCATTCTCAAGAGCATTCTCTCCACATTCTCTCCACATTCTCTCCACATAATATAGTGTGGATTCCATCATGCAGGGTGGGATCACATCATGCCATGTGGGCAACACTATGCAGTGTGAACCACACTAGAACCCGAAATGAGCAATAAATGTAAAGTGTTTGGGCAAGCATCACCCCATGAAACCAGGTTTCCTTCGCGCTAGAAATCTAGGAGCACAAGCAAACCTGTTAGGTAAAAGGACACAAGTGCAACTAATGAGACATTTTATTGTGGCAACGTCTTGCTCTCCTGGATCCAGGAAAATAATACGTGGATTCAGCAAATATATCATCGTCCACTGTTATAATTACTGGAAACTGGAAGCCACACTCCGACGCCCACTTGAATATATGATTAACTAAGAGCAAATGACATGTAGCCGCTGTTATACGAGAACACGCGAAGGTTGGATGATCCATTAAGAAGATGCTTAGAGCACCAGCAGTTATGCTGTATTTTATGTCAATAATTATCAGCCACGGACGAACAGTCTCAGGCGTCTGTGCTATTTCTTATCCTCTTAGCAGAGGCATTTAATTATTAATTGAGGATGATAGCAAAATAAGCATGAACGAAGCATCGGTACAATATGTGAGAAAATATAAAAGCAGATATCAACAAAGTCTATGAGTGGGTAATTAAAAATGTATGGTTTTCATTGCCAACATGTCAACACTGCTCAGATATCAAAACTGCTCAGATGTCAACACTGCTCAGATGTCAACACTGCTCAGACATCAACACTGCTCAGATGTCAACACTGTTCAGATGTCAACACTTCTCAGATATCAACACTGCTCAGATATCAACACTGCTCAGATATCAACACTGCTTAGATATCAACACTGCTTAGATATCAACACTGCTTAGATATAAACACTGCTTAGATATCAACACTGGTCAGATATCTACACTGCTCAGATATCTACACTGCTCAGATATCAACACTGCTTAGATATCAACACTGCTCAGATGTCAACACTGCTCAGATATCTACACTGCTCAGATATCAACACTGCTCAGATATCAACACTGCTTAGATATCAACACTGCTTAGATATCAACACTGCTTAGATATCAACACTACTTAGATATCAACACTGCTTAGATATCAACACTGCTTAGATATCAACACAGCTTAGATATAAACACTGCTTAGATATCAACACTGCTCAGACATCAACACTGGTCAGATATCAACACTGGTCAGATGTCAACACTGGTCAGATATCAACACTGGTCAGATGTCAACACTGGTCAGATATCCACACTGGTCAGATATCAACACTGCTCAGACATCAACACTGGTCAGATATCAACACTGCTCAGATATCAACACTGGTCAGATGTCAACACTGGTCAGATATCAACACTGCTCAGATATCAACACTGGTCAGATGTCAACACTGTTCAGACAGCAACACTGCACAGATATCCACACTACTCAGTTATCTACACCGCTCAGATACCTACACCGCTCAGATACCTACACCGCTCAGATACCTACACCGCTCAGATACCTACACTGCTCAGATACCTACACTGCTCAGATACCTACACTGCTCAGATACCTACACCGCTCAGATACCTACACTGCTCAGATACCTACACTGCTCAGATACCTACACCGCTCAGATACCTACACTGCTCAGATACCTACACCGCTCAGATACCTACACTGCTCAGATACCTACACCGCTCAGATACCTACACTGCTCAGATACCTACACCGCTCAGATACCTACACTGCTCAGATACCTACACTGCTCAGATACCTACACCGCTCAGATACCTACACCGCTCAGATACCTACACCGCTCAGATACCTACACCGCTCAGATATCCACACTCAGATATGGAAAGAATAAAGAATGCAAATTGAGTGGTGTATCTTTTGTGGAAAATGCTTTAAAAGCTAAAATATGAGAGAATGGATAATGTGAACCTTCAAAACAAGAGAAATAATGCCATTATTATTTAAAATATTGTACAATGCTGAAGACTTTGCTCTTGGTAGACCATAATATTAATTGTACTGTTTTTTTTCCGGGAGTGAAGAAGAGAGAGATACCTGATAATACATACATGACGGCTATTTGAGAGTCTTACCGCAAATCTACACACTGTCATAAGAACCTACAGGAATGAGAAATATTTTAGGAAGTGTCAAATAGAATCATTAAAAAGCAGGGACGCCATGGGCGTTATCAGTATCCAGGGACCAAATCTATTCATCCTGCTTCCAGCATATATCGGAAATATTGCCGGAATAAACGAAGTTCTCAAGAGAAAACTGAATTAAATACCTCGTCATGTGTCTGGCCAACAAGACTGTGATGGCTATATGGGCTAGTGGGCTGCTAACTGCAACAGCTTAGTTGAAAAAGACAATAGACAAAATGGGCTGACCTAGTCTGGATTGAGAGGGGTAGACAAACTCCTAATCTAGTTACAAGTATATTAGAAGATAAACTTCTAACTGGACATACAATCTTGGCTGATTGAACTCAAGAGTCTCAAGACACACAATACAGAGAAATAGTCATACATTGTTACTCTACGACAATGGTTCTAAGTTAAACACACCAACATAATAAGTCTATATCATGTACACACAAGAGCATTACATCACACGAAGAAACGAAACATACAGCAACACAATACACAACAACTTAACATACAGCAACAACATACAGAGCAATACAACAAATAACAACACAAAGCAGCAATACTCAGCAAAGCAACATAACAGGCATCAACAATACACGCAGTGATTAAGCACAGCAATACAACACAGCAACACTACACACACTGATACAACACTCAACACAGTGATACAACACTCAATACAATGCAGCAACACTATACACAACGAGATACAACGCATAGACACAAAATAACAACAACAGTATACACGGTAACTCAACCACAACAACACACAGTAAAACAAATCAGAAGAATGCATGCAACGCATACCAACAATGCACATAACATACATTAGCAATACCACACAATGAAATATAATACACAGCAACACTACACACAGGGATATAACACACCCAATACTACACACAAACTATACACAGCATCATCACACTTAATAACAATATTTAGCAACACTACACACAACAACACTGTACACAGCAACACTGCACACATCAATACAACACACACAACACAACACACAAATAAGCACAGCAACGCAACAACTACAGCAACACAGCACAAACAGCAACACAACAACACTATACACAGCAACATGACACTCGCAGCAACAACAATCTTAGCAGATAATACAATAAGTATAACAATACTATAACAACACACTAAATATCACATTACACACAGAAACACTCTTCTCAACACTACACAACACCATAACGTATATCTCCACACAAAGCACCACCACACACAGCACCACCACACACAGCACCACCACACACAGCACCACCACACACAGCAACACTTCACACAGCAACACTACATACAACAACACTATTCACTTCACTGCTATAGTAACACTACACAAAGTAACATTATGTAAGCAACACAGAAACACTACATGCACACACCAAAACTAAAGAGAGCAACACTGCACATAGCAACACTATACATAGCAACACTAATTACTTCTGTACTACTAACAGCAATACTTCATAGCAACACTGCAGGCAGCAATACAACATAGAGCAGCATATTAACTACACACACCAACACTACAGACAATACTGCACACAAAACTACACACAACAAAACTTCATAAAACACTGCACACAGCAACACATTAAAGATTAAAAACACAATACACTGACTGAAACAATACACAAATAACTCACATGTAGGAAACCAAAACAAATGACAACGTTTAGGTTGGACCATTAACTAGTTACACATAGACGTGCGAAGGTAAGGGAGCCAGAATATATCCAAGATGGCGGCAGGGAACGGAAGTGGCAGAACGGGAGAAGGCAGTAGTAGTATTTCTATCATCTTGGATATCCTTCCAGTTTCATAAACTCTGTCTACTCACATGCTAAACTGACTTTTTTTTACCCCCAAATTCTCATCTGTGAAATCTCCTGTTCTTTGTCTTCCGTATATTTCCAGTCACCTAAATCTTAACAACACCTTTTATTATTATTTTAGACATCAAACTTGCTTTTCTACATATTCATGCTCTTCGTAGTAATCTAGTTAGTACCTTTTCTACCTCCCTGCCACTAATGCTTCCCACATCTACTACATTTCCTGCTTCTCTTGTTGTCTCTCTCACTTTGGAGAAACTGACCACTCTCTGTCAGACTTAAAGAGCACAAAGAAAATGTTAGTTTTGCTGACACTAACAATGCTGTTTTCTACCATGTTTGAGATCAGTCATCCTATTAACTGGTCCTCTGCCAACACTGTCTATATTTCTTCTAGCCTTCACACACACACCATCTTGTTGAAGCTTCTCTAATACATAACATTTCTTATATGATCCTTGGTCCTCAATTTGTCTCTGTAGATGCCTTCCTTTCTTGTTACAATTTCAAATGCTTTAATTAAACTTCAGGGCACTAGTAACTTGACCTGAACATTATATATATTTCTTTTTTATTCTACTCAATTTACAGTCTAAAAGCTGTTATCTGACCTCAGCCCATTTCAAAGCCCAACCCTAGCTAAGGAACAGTACGACCTGCCAGGATGCTACCCACATCAGTCGACTAACACCCAGGTACCTACTTACTACAAGATGAACAATGGCAGCAGGTGTCAGAAAACATGCCAAACGTTTCCACCCGTGAATGGGATCAAACCAAAGACACTCGTATGTGACCTAAGTGTGTCGCCAACCAAGCCAGAGGACGCTTCTCGTTACTTCTTCACCTTTCCTAAATATTCATTGTCTTTCCGCCTTTTTTAAAGTAGGTTTTGTCTTGTGATGATTTCGTCCTACCTTCGTGAGTCATTAGCTCTCCTGCAATGCTTCTCTGCTCTCTTGTTCTTATGTTGTACCTCCGCTATTATTACAACTACTTTTACTATTTCTTCGATAAATCTCCACTTTCTGCCACCTTCCCAATGCCAGCATTATTTACAAATACAACATGTACAATAACTCACCCTGAATGTGAATTTGGGTCCATCATTCGCACCAGCAATAAACTACTATACATCGAGTTAATTATTGTTGGTATACAGGATTGATGCACCGTGTGATGAATGGCAAATATAATGACGCACTCGGTGCAGGGGTCCCCTCACCCCCTGAGAGTGCAGTTACAGCCTGGGCTCGTCAACATCCAGCAGATGGGTAACATGCCCTCATGGCACTAATAAAGAAAACAAGCTAATGGGACCATAAATGGCAGTGATCCACGAAAGTTACGCACTCATAATGATAAAAAATAACTTTGATGAAGTTGCTTTAAGGAAAAAATCACCATCTCGAGATGATACATTAGGGCTAACGATAGCAGTGTTCCCCATGCTAAAGCAAATTTCCTAGCTTCCTGACGTAAGGAATATATATATATATATATATATATATATATATATATATATATATATATATATATATATATATATATATATATATATATACAAGGAATTCGCAAAGCAGGCGAAATATACACAAACACTGATCTCTGGCTGAAGGAGACTCGAACCTACGAACCTTGGAACAAGGTATGCAGTGCTATACCATTCTCACCACACTGGACCAATACCTTGGCATCCAGCTTGCGCTAGACTTTGATCCAAGGCAGCCAGCTTTCAGGGAGAAGGCTTACAGCTTTTCATCTCATCCCCTGCATGCATCAGCTTTACTAGAGATTTTAACATTGCAAGGAATTCGCAAGAGCAGGCGAAATATACACAGAGATCAGTGCTTGTGTATATTTCGCCTGCTCTTGCGAATTCCTTGCATTGTTAAAATCTCTAGTAAGGCTCATGCATGCAGGGGATGATATGAAAAGTTGTAAGCCTTCTCCCTGAAAGCTGGCTGCCTTGGATCAAAGTCTAGTGCAAGCTGGACACCAAGGTATTGGTCCAATGTGGTGAGAATGGTATAGCACTGCGTACCTTGTTCCAAGTTCCGTAGGTTCGAGTCTCCTTCAGCCAGAGATCAGTGTTTGTATGTATATATATATATATATATATATATATATATATATATATATATATATATATATATATATATATATATATATATATATATATATGCAATAAGATCACAGTAAACAAGTGATTTCAGAATATGCAAAAACAACCACTGTGAAAGAAAAGAGAAATTCCAAGCGCTTTCGTGACTACTCACATTATCAAGGAACAATGAAAGTAATGCATCAAAGGAAGGCATATAAAGGGTCTACCCCACACCTCACTATCACATTCAACAACAAAACAACACCTGACGCACGACTCATAAGAAAGGGCACACTGCAGCAGGCCTGCTGGCCCAACTAGACAGGTCCTTCACACAACCCACCAACAAACTATTCTACCCAAGAATTAAGAATTTCGAAATTTATTATTTGTCCGATGTATTATTAAATTCTTCCCAAATTCTATTAATTATAAATGGATCTAATTTATATAAACCAAAGGAAATATTCATATTATTGTCTAAACTGCTTTTTATGAAACAAGATTCAATTATATTCCTGTCGACCATGGACTTGCTTGATACTACTTTCTCAACTTTTTGAAAATCAATTGGATGGTTAAAATCTCTTACATCAATAAATAGAGCATTGGAATCTTGTCCAGTTCTAATGCTATATTTATGTTGTTTTAATCTTAGTTCGAGATTTTTACCAGTTTGACCGTAATAAAGTTTATCGCAAATTTTACAAGGAATCTTATAGACACATCCATCAGCATTTTGGGGGGAATTCTTTTTCAAAAGTTTTTTTTACTGTATCAAGATTTTTAAATACAACTTTGATATTAAAAGTCTTAAGAAGAGAAGGCATATCAACCAAGTTTTCATGGTAAGTGAGAACCAACATATTTTTAGTTGAATAAGGCTGGTTGTCCCTTTTTGGATTGTAAAAAGTATTTATGGCAATTTTAAAAGATTTATCAATTACGTTTCTTGGGTATTTCAAATCATTACCTATTTCATAAATTTTGGATATTTCCTCATCTATGAACTCTGGACTACAAATACGTAAAGCTCTCAAAAACATTGATGAGAAAACAGACAGTTTAACTCTATCTTGATGTGAAGAATAATAGTGGGCATAAGAACAATTATTTGTAGGTTTTCTGTAAATTTTAAATTTGAATTCATTATTACCCTTAATAATTAAAACATCTAGAAAAGGCAATGAGTTATTTTCTTCAAACTCAACGCTAAAGTTTATAGAATGGGCTAAGCTATTTAATTTGCCAAGGAAATGGTGTATATCTTCATTCTTGGGCATAAGACACAAAATATCATCAACATATCTGAACCATTTAGCTCTATTAGGGAGGATTGTGTTAAGCAACCTTGTTTCAAAACATTCCATGTATAGGTTACTATGAACAGGTGAAAGAGGATTTCCCATTGCCATACCAAACTTCTGAGTGTAAAACTTATCATTAAATGCAAATTTTGCATCAACAATGCAAAGTTTAATAAGTTTAATGATAGTAGGAACTGGCAAGGGTAAATCATAATTAACGAGTTCTTCAGATAAGAAACTTAATAAATCATCAACAGGAACTTTCGTAAACAAGGAAGTAACATCAAAACTAACCATGTTAAAATCATTTAAGTCAGTCAAGGGGCTTAATTTATCAACTAAATCTATGTTGTTTTTAACATTAAAGTTAGAAATTTTGCCAACAATAGGGCTCAAAATGTCAACAAGCCATTTGGGTAATTTATATGAAACTGATCCTATGGAGTTAATAATTGGTCTGACTGGATTCCCTGGTTTGTGTGTTTTTATTAGTCCATACATGTAAGGTAAAGATGGATTAGTGGAAGTAAATTGTTTGACTAATTCATCTTTGCCTTTCAGTAGAAGTTTTATTGTTTTATTGAAATTGCTGTTAACGGTTTCTAGGGGATTTTTTCTAAGTTTAGAATAGGTTTCAGTATCATCTAAGAGATTATTCATTTTTTCTTGGTAATAATTTTCTTTCATAATTTCTATTGCATTTATTTTGTCTGCTTTAGTAAGGCGCATTTTTTTATTGTTATTAAGTGTATCATAAGACTTAAAGAATCTTTGAGGGCAATTGGGAATGTTTGGTTTTAACATAGAGCTATATACCATTCCTTTACTAATATTAATTTCATCAGTGGATAAATCAGAAAATTTTTCAAAATTACAAAAAGCATTTGCAATTTCAAGATTATGAAGTTTTTTTGAAGTTGGGAAACTTAGGCCAAAACCTAGAGCAGCCGTTGTATTTTTATCTAATATTTCATCTGATAAGTTATTTACAGAATTGTTATTAGCATGCTTTGTCCAATCACTATTTTAAATTAAAATGTCTAATTTTCTTTGTAGTTTGTTTTTGAGTTCATTACAAATTCTTCTGAGTTTATTATAGCTACATCAGCAAATTTGTCTGCCTTAATAGGCACTATCCTGGCTCTAAAATGTATCACCAATTAAATATTCGAGCCGTTCATAAGAGGTAAACTGAAATTTATTTGATCTAACGGGAATAAAAAATTCACGCCATTTTGACAAAAAACTTATCAAATCTGCACCTAGTCATCTGAATTTCACTCTCCTCTATCATCGTTTTTTTGGCATCTTTTATGAATATTTGAAACTGCGCCACTGAGGATTTTGGAAGTTATCCAAGCCAATTTAGGATGCTGGGAAAGAGCTCAATAACTTTGGTCATAGGGCATGTGGAAATGGCAAATGTTCGTAGACTATGATGCTCATTACAATACACAAGTTATGAAAATTTAAAGCCGATTGGATGAGGCGTTCTCGATTTAAGAGCAAAATGTAATTGAATAGAATGAAGAAATAGATGATGATAATAATAATAGCATTGACATGGGGGTTAGCCCTTAATTCGTACACTATTCGTATTCTCAGTTGTCCACCTGACACAATCAACAGAGGCACATAATATTTACACTCAAGTAACAGATATGTAAAGTTTTTACTTAAGTAACAGATATGTACAATGTTTTCACTTAGTAACATAAGTACAATGTTTTTACTCAACAACAGGTGAGTACATAGTTTATATTCACTCTACAGACGTGTCAGAAATTACCTACATGAGGTTTAGGGGGTATGGTTTGTTTGCAATCGTGTCATTACGATTTCTTGAGTCATGTTGACGGCAGTGAAGAGACTTGAGCTAGAGTTCGTCACGGCCACGCTAGCTGGAGATTCGTCTGTAAAAACTTGCATTTGTGGTCACAGTGGTGCCTGTGCTAACCTTCCTATGGTGTAGAAATATACCTAGTTGGATGAATCTTATTGTGGCTAGCTGGTCTAGTGGCTAACGCGACGGGCTGGAGTTTTGAGACTCTATGACCGCGGGTTCAATCCCGGCCGGGGGTATGGTTTGTTTGCAATCGTGTCATTACGATTTCTTGAGTCAGTTACTAGTTACCATTTACATTGTAGTTTGATCACCCCACAATTCCTGGCTAACAAATAGAATCCAACTGGCCAGCGAGAAATCTAAACGAAAGGAGTAATGGCGTACATAGTGGATGTGTTGCATAGCAATGCCTCATTATTTTCACTATCACCACCTAATTCTGGAGGCTCCACAAATCTCTGCCACTATTCTTTAACAGGGGACAATCCAGTACTTATAAATTATAATTTGAGGCCGATCCATTCAATTATGGCCTCGATGACACCGGATTACTAGACAATTTCGTCATAACCAGTGCTCAAACATTAATTCATTATGGTGTCCTCCCATCTTCCTTGTATCACTCCGCGGCCACTGCACACTCTCCTTCACACCAAATTTCTCAAAGGGTCGAATCAGCATCACATTTTAATACACAATTATTATCATATTCATATTTACACATGCTGAATTTAGGATAATTAAAAATATTCCACATTGTGGCTGGGCAGAGATAGTTGATAAACAACTTAATTAATCTAAATTATTTTTGTACTCTACCTTGCTTTACAATTTTTACACACATTTATAATTAAAATTATCAGAGAATGGGCTTTGGTATAAAGATAGGATACATTACATATATTTATACAATTCAGCATATTACCTACCAATACATTTAATTACATCAACTAAATACAACCTAATTTATCTATTATCGAACCTTTTACAATTTTTCCTTTCAACAACAGTTTAATTTCATCTCCATAGATCGTATCTTGCGCCCTGTGAATCCAGTATTTCACAGAATGTGGAAAATTATATAACACTTTTTTTTTTTTTTTTGTAAATTTGAACACTAGCAATGTTACATTAATTAGTTTGGGTTATGAAGAATACTTGTTAATATCCCTGGCTAATGAGGAACAAATTGTTGGAGTGATGGTCACAGTAATTTCAACAGGTGCAGCATGTGCTTTTTGTAAAGGCCAATTAACTATTTTTCAACCAACTCGGTCCCTTGAACCATGATACAGTATTCACAAATTTATCATATGTCAAGCCTTGTGACATGAAATCACCTGGATTCTCATCACCAGGTATATGGTTAAATGTTAATAAATGTTGACCCAAACTTTTATATTTCTCTGTTTTCTACCTACACAATCTTACTGTTACCATTACGACTCCATTGTAAGGATACTTCATTATTAGACCAACTCACAGTGTCACTAATATTTATCTCCTGCAAATTACCACTTCAAATTTGCTAATTTGACACGTTTGTAAATGGCTGTTAATTCCAACTGAGGTAATGTACACACTTTAATTGATGCCACTTGAACCTTAGACATGACAAGAGAAATAGAATTATTACATTGAATGTAAGCGACTGCTCCTCCACATGCCAATTTTGAAGCACCGAAAAAAATGTGTAATATATTAACACCATCTTGACTTCCTACATTACTTGGGAATTCCAACAGTATTATCTTTACATAATCACCTATTAAGTCTTCCCACTTTTTAATAAATTCATTAGGGAGGGCTTCATTCCAAGCACATTTCATGCTTCTTTTATTAACAGGTTTCCCTCTTATTGAATGGGGTGACACTAAGCCTAGTTGGAAACTTCATCAAGCAAGATTCTTAATCCATTTATTAGATATAACACAATTATTAGATTATAACAGTTATTAATTATTAGAGAGAGTAAGCTTACCATAAATTACATGGCCCCCTTCAGTTTTTAGAAGAGTGACCCCACATTTCCTTACCGTAACCTTCACAAATGACACAATAATCACTCTCAATGAGAAGATTTAGTGGCCCCACCGAGTCACAATTCACACAGGAGGGTGCCAATTCTACACTATTTTGTTAAAGACTTTTAGTAGATTTACTAAGCCCAACTTTAGAGATTTTCTGTGGGAGGCTATCTACTATAACTACATCGATAAGTTTTATCTTATTGCTGAGGCTGACATTTACATACAGAGTAGCATACAACTGGGCCCTCTTATCTGACAGAAAGCCAGATAATTTTAATTACGTAGGATCCCCCTTTTGCACTTTCATATCATTAAGGTAACTACATTCTATGAATATGCATTGTGATCCTTCTACATTCACCATGGTTAAGGCCACTTTTGCCATGCCATCATCATTAACATTAGCCGCAATTTTTATATTAGTAACTCTAGTGTCAGGGCCATCATCGTCACCATCATGATTATTATTATTACTATTATTTAAGCCTTTACACATTACTATATGATGCCTTCCTTTATGACACTGATAGTAATTATTCAATTTGGCAAAACAGTCCTTTACACTATGACTGCCTAAACATCTTATACATTTGTCTAGTTGGGCTAATCTTTCTATCCTAACATCACATTAATAATAAGCATTCTTGGAGAAATGGTACCCTTGCAAAAACAAGACTATCCCTCTTTTGCTTGACTTGCCCATTATTAGACAGGCCACTCTTATTAAGCTACTTATTCCTCGTAATTTGATGTGGAGAACCTTTATTTTTGGTTCCTGCCACTTTATATATGCCTATGCAGCCCCTTTTATGCGATGAATTATGATGATTATTAACATTAGAATAGTTTTGTCCATTTGTGAGGCCTGACAGGTACATCAGAATCATTATGTGTTACATTCTTAGAATTATTTGGTTGGCTGGTCTGTAATTGAACAATTAATTCTTGTAGACCTAATTTTATTTCCTCCAGAGAAAAATAACCTTTGTGGTATTTATTAGACAACCATTCCACAGTCTAGCTGCTCAATTAATTTTGTATGATAGCACTTAATATCCAGTCTGATTCCCCTAATCAAACCTATTGCTCAAGGATTTAGGACTGCTTTCTGATTTGCCCCTAAATTGTTGCAAATTATGGTAACTGTGCTTTGGAGTTCTTAAATTAATCACAATATTGACTAGGTACAACCTACTTTGTTCCAGAGTACCATAGGTGGCCTTTTACAATTTAACTGGCTCTATGTAACTAGAGTCTGTCTTTTGGAATCCTTGAATCAGGGCATAAGCATCACTTCTGACCTGCCCTATGAGATAAAATAATTTTGTGACATCTGCTAGGTCATTCCTCGCATGCACTGCAACCTTAGATACTGACCAAAATTCCTCCCAGCTGTCTCCTGGGCTAGATGTTGGTAGACATAACTCTGGGAGTTTGGGCAAAGACCTGGCATTTACAATACTAGACTGGTCAACTGCATTATTTACATTTTTAATTTATTTAATATCTCACTTTTACATGATAGTATTTTCTCTTTCTGTTTATAATACTGATCAATCATTAATTCCCTTTCATTGTCATCTGCACAATTCACCAGCAGATCTCCTTCATATTCTTTAAAAAGTAATTTAAATGACACATACCTAGTCTCTAATGATTCCAAATGTAATTCTAAATTGACCTTATTCACAGTTTCTTCTGCCACCAGTTCCAGGCATTTATTTTAACCTCTGGTCACATGAACATTTTTTTTTTTTGCATTTAATGAGGCCTTCATAGCTTTAATATCCAGGAATTTGCCATTTTGCATTAATTGCATTACTCTTATCCATGGCTCCTTTATGTATTAGACTCAGTCAATGAACACTGGTTGTGAAAATTATACAATGAGATACTGGATATAATTATTACAATATGTACTTAATGTCCTAACCAAATATTTTTGCTTAGCAAAATAATGATAATAATTATTATTATAATCAGAAAGAAGACACAATTATCACTCCTAGCTCTAACTGGGCTTAACAAATTAACAATTATCGCAGTTCCAATCCTAGTCTCGCAGGGCTTAGCAATTAATTTATATAATAATTACACAAATCCATTAATATTACGAAGGTATAATGCAATTCCAGCCACAGTGGGCATGCAAATTCAATTAATTGTGGCAACTATAATCCATTACACTAACACCATTAATTAATTCATTTATTTTCACTTATATGTGAACCCAACAATTCATTTCTTTCAATCAAACATTAAATTAAGCTAAATTCTCCCTGATTACGTATTCGAGTCCGTCAGAACCAGAGGCTTAATTAATTATGTAAGAAATTACCTGCATGTAAATAATTTGGGTGAGGTAAGTGGGACTTAGTCACAGTAGGTCACAGGACTGTCACTCCTTCGATGCCCACTCCTTCACCACTCTCACAAAAAAAGTTGACCTGACATTAAATTAATAATTTCAATATCAAACATTGATACCAATAATGGTAAATTATAAAATAGTGCAGACTGTATGAAAATTAAAGGAAACGATCTCCAGAAAGGATTAATGGGAACACTAATACATACAGACAGGGTAAGAATTTTCTAATTGACACCAAGCACATATGTACCAAAAGTTAGATAATTAAGAAATTTATATTACCACTTACCATTTATATTGTAGTTTGATCACCCCCACAATGCCTAGCTAACAAATAGAATCCTACTGGCCAGCGAGAATTCTAAATGAAAGGAGTAATGACATACATAGTGGATGAGTTGCATGGTGATGCCTCATTATTTCCACTATCGCCACCTAATTTTGGAAACCCAGCAAATTCTCTTTCCCTATTCTTCAACAGGGGACATTCCAGTACTTATTAATTATAGTCTGAGGCTGATTCATTCAATTATGGCCTCGATAACACCAGATTACGAGACAATGTCACCACAACTAGTGTTCACATATTAATTCACTGTAGAGTGCTCCCGTTCTCCCTGTATCACTCTATGGCCGCTACACATCCTCCTTCACGCCAAATTTCTTGAAGGCTCGAAGGATCAAATCAGCATCATATTTTAATACACAATTATTATATTATTCATATTTACACATGCTGAATTAAGAAAATTTAAAATTTTCCACAAGACGTGTATGGTGTTCGCTGAAGCAACAGACGTGTGCAGTGCAGCACTCCACTAGTAGGCGTGTTCAATGTTTACGCTCAAGCAGACGTGTACAGAATTCTCTCAAGGAGCATATGTATACAAAATTTACACTCAAGCAACAGTTATAGCGTTCACTCAAGCAACAGACGTGTATAGTGTTTGCATTTCGAGCAACAAAGCTCATGCAACATGTGAAGCTCAAGTGGTGACATAAAGCTCTCTTTCTTAAAACCCATAACACCCAAGTTTAAACAATAACCATAATTACAACCACAACAAGATGGACAAAAAGAACTGCGACAACAACCGCAACCAACGCAACCACAAATATACCTACAAATAAAACAAACTTTCACTACCATTACGACCATCAGCCAACCTACCACTACCCATACAGCTCTCTCCATCACCACCTCTACTACCAACATTAACAACATACCCACCATCAACACTCCTTCAGGACCCACCGCCTTCCTTGTACCCCACCACTAAACTACCTCCTCCACCACCATCACCAATACGACCATTCCCTTACAAACACTTCCTGCTCTAGTATTCACTGGATACGCTAAATTTAATTAAAATTAATGATATGTTGTTATTATTCCCAGGACACGTTAATTTAATCTGAAGGTCAGAGTGCTCCACCCCGACGTAACAACATCAGAAGGTGGAACACTACTGCGTCTTATTGGCTCATGATAGATGGGTCTAACTCACACCCACTTACGTACTAGTTAGAATTATTTTTAAAGTTACCCAAGCTTCTCGCTTCAGTAAAGCTACTCGGGATTTTGTTTCATTCATCCACAACTCTTGCCAAACCAGTGCTTTTTTGGTAGCCTTGCTAAATCTAAATTTTCGTAACTAGAAAACATTGCTGAGAGTCCAGTTTTGGTGAGATATTTTCAGCACGGTATTTAAATTACCTTTATTTATTCTTGTCTTCCATTTGAATACGTCAGTCATATCTCCACTTTTCCAATTCTACTCATTTCTAGAGAGTGCAAACTTAGTGACCTCAGACTATTCTCGTAGGAAAGACTTCTGATACATAGGATCACCTTCGTGACTCTTCTCTGTATGTTTTTTTCAGCGAATTTATATCCACTCCGTAATACTACGATGGATAATCTAAATGACGCCTTACCAAGGATACATAAAATTGAGGTACATAACCTGAGAACTTTTTTCATTTATATTTCTTGACATGGAACCAAAACTTAATAAGCTTACTACAAACACTTACGCACTGTTGTCTTGGCTTTAGATTATTGCTAACCAGAACTCCTAAACAGCATCCAGAGTGATTGAGATCATCATTGTTTAGTTTATACCTGCCATCGTTATTCTCTTTTCCCAGACTTAGGACCTTACATTTATCGTCATTAAATTGCTGCTACCTCTGTTGCATCAACCAATGCAAATTTTCCTGAAGCGCTCTAGTCTTCTCATCAGAGTCAGTCTTATGGCCTATTTTAGTGTCATTGGCAAGCTTGCTTACGTGGCTATTTATTATCTCAGTGACACGTGGTCAACACTCAGAGCTGGGGCACACCACAGTGACACGTGGTCAACAGTCTGAGCTGGGAAACACCAGAGTGACATGTGGTCAACACTCAGAGCTGGGACACACCAGAGTGACACGTGGTCAACATTCAGAGCTGGGACACACCACAGTGACACGTGGTCAACACTCAAAGCTGGGACACACCATACTGACATGTGGTCAACACTCAGAGCTGGGACACACCACATTGACACGTGGTCAACAATCAGAGCTGGGACACATCACACTGACACGTGATCAACACTCAGAGCTGGGACACATCACACTGACACGTGGTCAACATTCAGAGCAGGGACACATCACACTGACACGTGGTCAACACTCAGAGCTGGGACACACCACACTGACACGTGGTCAACACTCAGAGCTGGGACACATCACACTGACACGTGGTCAGCACTCAGAGCTGGGACACATCACACTGACACGTGGTCAACACTCAGAGCTGGGACACATCACACTGACACATGGTCAACACTCAGAGCTGGGACACACCACACTGACACGTGGTCAACACTCAGAGCTGGGACACACCACGCTGACACGTGGTCAACACTCAGAGCTGGGACACATCACACTGACACGTGGTCAACACTCAGAGCTGGGACACATCACACTGACACGTGGTCAACACTCAGAGCTGGGACACACCACACTGACACGTGGTCAACACTCAGAGCTGGGACACACCACACTGACACGTGGTCAACACTCAGAGCTGGGACACATCACACTGACACGTGGTCAACACTCAGAGCAGGGACACATCACACTGACACGTGGTCAACACTCAGAGCTGGGACACATCACACTGACACGTGGTCAACACTCAGAGCTGGGACACATCACACTGACACGTGGTCAACACTCAGAGCTGGGACACATCACACTGACACGTGATCAACACTCAGAGCTGGGACACATCACACTGACACGTGGTCAACATTCAGAGCAGGGACACACCACACTGACACGTGGTCAACACTCAGAGCTGGGACACACCACACTGACACGTGGTCAACACTCAGAGCTGGGACACATCACACTGACACGTGGTCAGCACTCAGAGCTGGGACACATCACACTGACACGTGGTCAACACTCAGAGCTGGGACACATCACACTGACACGTGGTCAACACTCAGAGCTGGGACACACCACACTGACACGTGGTCAACACTCAGAGCTGGGACACACCACGCTGACACGTTGTCAACACTCAGAGCTGGGACACATCACACTGACACGTGGTCAACACTCAGAGCTGGGACACATCACACTGACACGTGGTCAACACTCAGAGCTGGGACACACCACACTGACACGTGGTCAACACTCAGAGCTGGGACACACCACACTGACACGTGGTCAACACTCAGAGCTGGGACACATCACACTGACACGTGGTCAACACTCAGAGCAGGGACACATCACACTGACACGTGGTCAACACTCAGAGCTGGGACACATCACACTGACACGTGGTCAACACTCAGAGCTGGGACACATCACACTGACACGTGGTCAACACTCAGAGCTGGGACACACCACGCTGACACGTGGTCAACACTCAGAGCTGGGACACACCACGCTGACACGTGGTCAACACTCAGAGCTGGGACACACCACGCTGACACGTGGTCAACACTCAGAGCTGGGACACACCACACTGACACGTGGTCAACACTCAGAGCTGGGACACACCACACTGACACGTGGTCAACACTCAGAGCTGGGACACACCACACTGACACGTGGTCAACACTCAGAGCTGGGACACACCACACTGACACGTGGTCAACACTCAGAGCTGGGACACACCACACTGACACGTGGTCAACACTCAGAGCTGGGACACACCACACTGACACGTGGTCAACACTCAGAGCTGGGACACACCACTCTGACACGTGGTCAACACTCAGAGCTGGGATACACCACACTGACACGTGGTCAACACTCAGAGCTGGGACACATCACACTGACACGTGGTCAACACTCAGAGCTGGGACACACCACATTGACACGTGGTCAACACTCAGAGCTGGGACACACCACACTGACACGTGGTCAACACTCAGAGCTGGGACACATCACACTGACACGTGGTCAACACTCAGAGCTGGGACACACCACATTGACACGTGGTCAACACTCAGAGCTGGGACACACCACACTGACACGTGGTCAACACTCAGAGCTGGGACACACCACACTGACACGTGGTCAACACTCAGAGCTGGGACACACCACTCTGACACGTGGTCAACACTCAGAGCTGGGACACACCACACTGACACGTGGTCAACACTCAGAGCTGGGACACACCACACTTGTATGATGTGACAATTTTAATGACCAGATTAATTTAAATGGCTGAATTCATTCCTGTTATTAATATTCATGAAATGACCGGATAATTGAACCTGTCTCTTTTATCAGAAAGACGATATTTAAATCTGATAATTCAAAAGAAAATACATTTATATTATGACATATTTTGGTCCTGAAATTATGGACTAATGCAAATTCCCCCCGAACAGTATTTTTAATTTGGATGTAAAATATTTTTTTTGTGATACATTGAGTATTCTTTGCCTCTTCATGCATTCTCGTTTTACCTTATAAATTCTCTTTCAGTTTTAATATCAACCTTTGAACACGCCTTTTAAATTTACAAATAATCTTTCTTTTTCGTAATTAGGTTAGGTTTCACTAGTTTAGGCTTATTTTGTTTGTCTAGGTTAGGTTATGTGTAAGTAAAAGACATAGTGAATATTTAGGCATATTTATTCCGAAACGTTTCGCCTACACGGGGGCGATGGAATGTACATACATTCACCAAACCTTCAATGATTTACATTTTCTTTCCTTTTTCATCAAAGATTGCAAGAAAAGAGCTCTTCAGATCATTAATTCTCCACTCATCATACCACTCAGTGGTGACCTGCACTTAGCTCAGTGGTGACCTGTACTTAGCTCAGTGGTGACCTGTACTTAGCTCAGTGGTGACCTGTACTTAGCTCAATTGTGACCTGTACTTAGCTTAGTGGTGACCTGTACTTAGCTCAGTGGTGACCTGTTCTTAGCTCTGTGAAGACCTGTTTGTGTGCTCTCTGTGAATCTGAAGCTGGAGATACGGTGATTAACGGAGAACAAGAGGATTCTAGTAATCCTCCTGTTGTGAGTCCTCAGGTTATGAGGGGAACCTGGTCAGTGGCCGGGCAACATGGAACCAAGCTGAGGATCAAGAAGACTGATTGTGCAAGAAAAGTATAAAATACCGACAATATGAAAGTTAAGACACAGATATCCAGATGTTGCACATGTGTCTTAACTTTCATCAAGAAGACTGTTGGAGAGGCAGAAACAACGAAGAACCAGAAGACTACTGTGGAAACTTCCAACCCATTTTCGGTGCTACCTGACGAATGTGGGTTGTCTACTGGGAACGTCACAATGAGTACCGAGGAAGCATTGGCAGACGTGAGTGAGACATCAACAGAAACCCCAACAAAGACCATCGAGAACGTCACGACGAATTCCACAAGTGATGGTAAGAACATTGTTTTAGTTGGAGACAGTCAGGTTAAGTTTATGGATAGGGCCTTTTGTTTTAGAGACAGGAAGAGGAGGCAGAGGGTATGATTTTCTGGGGCTGGGATGGGGGATATTGCTAGCCATCTGGACGACATCATGAATGGTAATGGGAGCAATCCTATTATCTGCCTCAGTGCGAGAGGCAACAATGTTGGGAGATGTAGGAGTGAGGACCTAATTAGCAAGTATAGGTCAACAATAGAATTAGGAAGAAGGGTGGGAACCCTGCCATATATGGTATTTTGCCAAGAAGAGGAGTTGGAAATGAATGGTTGTCCAGGGCAATTGGTGTCAATTGCTGGCTGGACAAATACTGTAAGGAAAATGAAGTAACATTCATTGACAAGTGGAACCTCTTCTATGGCAGAAATGACATGTATGCCAGGGATGGGGTTCACTTATCTAGGTCTGGGGTGGGGGCACTGGCAACTGCAGTGGAGGGAGCTGTTAGGGCTTTAAACTAGAAATAGTTAGTCGTACGGTTTTTGGCGGGAATACAGTGAAGTCCCAGTGTAGTAATATTATGAGTTCTAGGGGAACTAGTAATAGGCAGAATGAGGTGGATATTGGAAAGCCAGTGGCACTAGGTGACAAGGACAGTAACAGGCTTAGTTTAAAAACGGAAATGAGCAGGAAGGGTAAAGAGAAAAGAGGGTCTTTAAAAATATATTATGCTAATAGCCGTAGTGCTAGGAATAAGATGAACGAGTTGAGATTAGTTGCTAGTTCAGGTAACATTGATGCATTTGCCATCACTGAGACACGGTTTAATTCCAAAAGTCGGGACATGCCTGCGGAATGTTACATTCAGGGTTTTAAATTGTTCCAAGTAGATAGAAGTATCGGGAAGGGGGGTGGGGTGGCAATACATGACCGTGATCGCTTGAACTGTTGCATAAAAATGGGAATTAAGTCTGAAGTAACACATACAGAGTCTGTCTGGATAGAATTTTCAGAGGGGCATGAAAAATTTATTCTAGGAGTGATATACCGTCCCCCAAACTCGGCACAAGCTATCACAAATCAATTACCTTTAGCACAGAATGGAAGTATGACAGTAGGGATAATTCAGCAATGGTCCCAGCTTTTCGCTTAGCATATTACAATGGGTTTAGAGAACACTTATCATCTGTGGACTGGGGTAACAAAGAGAGCTATCAGTATGACAGTTTTCTTAACACAATACATGTTGCCCAAAGAATATATATCCCGTATAAAGAAATTAGATCGAACAAAAATGACCTAAAATGGATGAATAATAGGCTCAAATATCTTTTAGGGCAGAAGAAAGGAATTTATAGACTTATCAAAAGAGGTGAGGGTCATCTTATGAATTAGTATATTGACATTAAGAGGGACGTTAAAAAAGGGATAAGAAAAGCTAAAAGGGAGTACGAAATTAAAGTTGCTAGGGATTCGAAAACTAACCCAAAAAAGTTTTTTCTAACAAAAGTTAGAGATAAGATAGGGCCCTTTAAAAATGACTTGGGGCATCTTACACAGGAAGACACTAACAATATCCCAGTAATTAATTTTTAAAGTGGGCCTGAAGAAGATAAATTATGTAACATCACAGTCACTAGTGAAATCGTTATGAAACAAATAGACCGACTGAAGCCAAATAAGTCGCCGGGTCCAGATGAGCTTCTTTCAAGGGTTCTTAAGGAATGCAAAATGGAACTCTGTGAACCATTAACTAATACTTTTAATTTATCTCTTCAAACAGGTGTAGTGTCTGATATGGGGAAGATGGCTAATGTAATTCCTATTTTTAAATCAGGAAACAATTCATTACCGTCAAATTACCGCCCAATAAGCCTGACCTCATTTGTAGGCAAATTGCTAGAGTCAATAATAGCTAAGATTATAAGAAGCAATCTGGATAAGCATAATTTGATTAATGATACTCAGGATGGATTCACAAGAGGCCGTTCTTTTCTAACTAATTTATTAACTTTCTTCAGTAAAGCTTTTGAGGCTGTTGATCACGATAAGGAATTTGATATTGTTTACTTAGATTTTAGTAAGACTTTTGATAGAGTACTACACCAAAGAAAGTGGCAGCTCACGGCATTGGGGGAAAAGTGCTCTCGTGGATCGAGTCATGGCTCACAGACAGGAAGCAGAGAGTGTGCATAAATGGGGTTAAATCCGAGTGGGGATCTGTAACAAGTGGCGTTCCACAGGGATCAGTCTTGGACCCGTTGTTTATAATATATATCAATGATCTTGATGAGGGAATTACAAGTGATATGAGCAAATTCGCCGATGACACAAAGATAGATAGGATAATTGATTCAAACGAAGATATCAGGGAACTTCAACAGGATTTAAACAAACTTAATACCTGGTCAAAAAAGTGGCAGATGCAGTTCAGTGTAGATAAATGCAAGGTTCTAAAGCTCGGGAGTGTCCATAACCATAGCACTTATAAGTTAAATAATGTAGGAAGCCATACAGATTGCGAAAAGGGCTTAGGCATTGCTGTCTTAAACCAAGACAGCAATGCCTAAGCGTACGTTATAAGGCGAACAGATTACTGGGATTTATATCAAGAAGTGTAAGAAACAGAAGTTCAGCGGTTATGTTACAGCTTTATACATCATTAGTAAGGCCTCACCTAGATTATGCAGTTCAGTTTTGGTCTCCATATTACAGAATGGACATATATTCGTTAGAAAACATTCTGAGTAGAATGACTAAATTAATACATAGCATTAGAAATCTTCCTTATGAAGAAAGATTGAAGAACCTTAAATTACATTCACTTGTAAGACGAAGAATGATGGGAGACATGATCGAAGTGTATAAGTGGAAGATGGGTATTGATAAATGGGTATTAATAAATAAGATCTTGAGGATATTCCTCCAAGAGAGAACCCGCAGTAATGGATTCAAATTAGGCAAGTTTAGATATAGAAAGGATACAGGAAAGCATTGGTTTGGAAATAGGGTAATTGACGAGTGGAACAGTCTGCCTAGTTGGGTTATTGAGGCTAAAACCTTGGGTAGTTTCAAATTTAGGTTGAATAAATACATGAGTGAGAGGGGTTGGATTTGAGTTGCACATGCGTAAATAAAATTATATTTGTGTGTGTGTATATATATATATATATATATATATATATATATATATATATATATATATATATATATATATATATATATGTGTGTGTGTGTGTGTGTGTGTGTGTGTTTTTGAGAGCTTTGCGTATTTGTAGTCCAGAGTTCATAGACGAAGAAATATCCAAAATTTATGAAATAGCTAATGATCTGAAATACCCAAGAAACATAATTGATAAATCTTTTAAAATTACTAGAAATACTTTTTACAATCCAAAAAGGGACAACCAACCTTATTCAACTAAAAATATGTTGGTTCTTCCTTACCATGAAAACTTGGTTGATATACCTTCTCTTTTAATATCAAAGTTGTATTTAAAAATCTTGATTCAGCAAAAAAAAAAAAACTTGTGATAAAGAATTCCCCCCAAAATGATGACGGATGTATCCATAAGATTCCTTGTAAAATTTGCGATAAAGTTAATTACGGTCAAACTGGTAAAAGTCTCGAACTAAGATTAAAACAACATAAATATAGCATTAAAACTGGACAAGATTCCAATGCTCTATTTATTCATGTGAGAGATTTTAACCATCCAATTGATTTTCAAAATGTTGAGAAAGTTGTATCAAGCAAGTCCATGGTCGACAGGAATATAATTGAATCTTGTTTCATAAAAAGAAGAGTTTGTTTGTGGGATGCCGTGAAGGACCTGTCTAGTTGAGTCAGCGGGCCTGTTGCAGTGTTCTCTTTCTTATGAGTCGCGTGGCAGGTGTTGATTTGTTGTGGGATGTGATGGTGAGGTGTGGTCTAGACCCTTTATATGCCTTCCTTTGATGCATTACTTTTATTGTTCCTTGATAATGTAAGTAGTCACAAATGCGCTTGGAATTTCACTATTCTTTCATAGTAATTGTTTTGTATATATATATATATATATATATATATATATATATATATATATATATATATATATATATATATATATATATATATATATATATATATATATATATTGCAGCTACAAACTATTGAGAAGAGGCGGACTGAACAGTTATTCGGTGATTGGGACCCATGACCTAGTTTGTTCTTAGTTTATCCATTAACCGTAGTCCACATCTTCGCATGATACCCATTTACAGTGACTATGTTCAGGAAACTACAGTAGATATATGTTTAATAAGTATTAGGATGCTTTAGAAACCACGGAAACAGTTGAGTGGTTTACGGATTCTTCCCTACATTTTGTCATCTCCCTTTTTATTTCTTATTATATCATGATACCTTTTCTTTAACTATGTCCTCTTGCCTCACGTAACACAAATACCACTGTCCTTTCATCCTACTCTCATCTCTTCTCTCTCCAGTCTCCTCCATAATATCTATCCAAACGCATTAGAGGTGATGTCACTTCCTCTTCATCTAGAATTCAACAAAAATTCTTCAATTTTTTGTTCTGGTTCGAGCACTATACAGTAACCAATCTTGAAATTTTTAGCCTATCTTGCTAGTCGAGTTCTTAATTAATAAAGTTTAGCACTAATTTTACTTTCCACCTGGAAGTTTTTGACCTAATATCTTGCAGTAATAATCGTTAATTTCAACCCTCAAACATTTAAGTAATTAATAAGAAATTTTATATTTAATTAAAGTGAGCCAAATGAAAATTCTTTCATAATGGTTATAGTAATATGTATGTCTTTATTATTATGATAAGTCTGAGATAAATTACGAATATAATAGTTTACATAGATTACTTTGTGTTTGTTTCTCACTGGTTGCTAATTTTCAGATTCTTGCAAATACAGTGTTAACGAGGGATTGAAACATTACGTGTAGGTAGGATGACTGAATAATGTGAGTCAGGTAATGACCAGTGTGAGTCAGGTAATTTGAGTGACAAGTGTGAGTCAGGTAGGATGAATGACTAGTGTGAGTCAGGTAATGACCAGTGTGAGTCAGATAATTTGAGTGACAAGTGTGAGTCAGGTATGATGAATGACTAGTGTGAGTCAGGTAGGGTGTGTAACGAGAGTGAATCAGGTAGGATGAGTGACGAGTGTATCAGATAGGATGAATGACGAGTGTGAGTTAGGATGACCAACCAATACGAGTCAAGTAAACCACGGTACGGGTGGGGATTAATCTCGCAGCAAGTGAGTTGTAAAACTTCAGGCCAGCGCGTAAGCCACTGGGCCAGCTGGCTACGATAAGAATCATCTAACTGACTTACGCGCTGGCCTGGAGATATACGACTCACTTGCCGCGAGTTCAATCCCTACCTGTGGCTTGGTTTGTTTGCAGTCGTGTCATTACGATTACGTGAGTCCTGAGTAAGGTAGGAAGAATGACTCGCATGAGTCAGGAAGGATGAGTGACCAGTGTGAGTCAGGTGGATGAGCAGCAAGTGTGAGTCAGGTAAGATTAGTGGCCAGTGTGAACCTAGCAGGGTGTATTACCAGAGTGAACCTGGCCAGATGTACGACCAGTGGGAATCTGGCAGGATATACGACCGGTGTGAACCTGGCAGGATGTATGACCAGTGTGAACCTGGCAGGATATACGACCAGCGTGAACCTAGCAGGATGTACGACCAGTGTGAACCTGGCAGGATGTATGACCAGCGTGAACCTAGCAGGATGTACGACCAGTGTGAACCTGGTAATGTACGACCAGTGTGAACCTGGAAGGATGTACGACCCGTGTGAACCAGGCAGGATGCACGACCAGTGTGAACCTTGCAGGATGTATGACCAGTGTGAACCTGGCATAATGTACGACCAGTGTGAACCTTGCAGGATGTACGACCAGTGTGAACCTGGCAGGATGTACGACCAGTGTGGACCTGGCAGGATGTACGACTAGTGTGAACCTGGCAGGATGTACGACCAGTGTGAACCTGCAAGATTATTAAACCTGACGAACTGAAATACTGAGACATAGTTTGTGGACCTCTCAAGTTTTAATATCTCAGAGTAAATATACAACCCAGTATATCACTAGAGACATACAAGAACGGAATAACTTTCACATTGAACACTTCCTTGGGGTTCGTAAGATTTGTTTAATGGATTCTCGATAAATAACACTAGATGTTAAAATTTACCTTTCATCTAATTCAGAAACCAAATTTGAAGGTAAATTTGATGCGCTGATCACGAATCTGAGGTTGTATAATCTATCATGTAATGGCGTTTTGAAATGTTGTGATCAATTTATTGGCTATTTAAGGTTCAACATCCACATGATGTTACCTAATAATCATAGGTATTATATTATTCATGGGGTGATAAGTGTGGTGCATTCAATAACAATTACCTTTCTTAACGTAAATTCATTATATACATTTGCACAAAAAAAATAGCAGAAATTTCCATTCAGTCATATAAATATATTTCCATCAAAGTTTTCAGTTTTTCTGGCTTGTGTTCAGCGTCTCTCTCCTGCAGCAGCGTCCACCAGTACACCATTAAACCATTAAACTGATAGTCAGGTTTTCCTGATATTTCTTCTCTGTGTCTTGGTTAAATCGTTAACTATGGGGTTCTATTTTACACAATGTAAGTGTTGGAGCAAACCAAAGTTCACCTTTGAATTCATCGTCCCAAAATTGGTTAGAAACACATGTATGTTAATGTGAACTGATGTTTTTGTTGGCGATTGCAGGAATTTATGCTGCTATGACACGACAGGTTCACTACCACTACACAAGCATCAGCACTCACCTGTAACACTATGCAAGCGAAACAACACGTACCAGCACTACAATAAATAATCATCACTACACACCACCACTGTCCAAGATAATCACTGTAACACCCGCACTATCACTGGCACACCTGCACTATCACTGCCACACCCACACTATCAATGCAACACCCACACTATCACTGGCACACCCGCACTATCACTGCCACACCTGCATTATCACTGCCACACCCACACTATCAATGCAACACCCGCACTATCACTGCCACACCTGCACTATCACTGCCACACCCACACTATCAATGCAACACCCACACTATTACTGGCACACCCGCACTATCACTGGCACACCCGCACTATCACTGCCACACCTGCACTATCACTGCCACACCCACACTATCAATGCAACACCCACACTATTACTGGCACACCCGCACTATCACAGGCACACCCGCACTATCACTGGCACACCTGAACTATCACTGGCACACCCACACTATTACTGGCACACCCGCACTATCACTGGCACACCCGCACTATCACTGCCACACCTGCACTATCACTGCCACACCCACACTATCAATGCAACACCCACACTATTACTGGCACACCCGCACTGTCACAGGCACACCCGCACTATCACTGGCACACCTGAACTATCACTGACACACCCACACTATCAATGCAACACCCACACTATTAATGTAACACCCACACGATCACTGCCACACCCACACTATCACTGCCACACCTGGACTATCACTGACACACCCGCACTATCACTGCTATGCCCACACTATCAGTGCAACACCCACACTATCATTGGTACACCTGCACTATCACTAACACACCTACACAATTACTGGGACACCCATACGATCACTGCCACACCCTCACTATCACTGCCACGCCTGCACTATTACTGGCACACCCACACTATCACTGGCACACCCGCACTATCACTGCCACACCCGCACTATCACTGCCACACCTGCACTATCATTGCCACACCCGCACTATTACTGGTACACCTGCACTATCACTGGCACACCCGCACTATCACCGCCACACCCGCAATGTTACTGGCACACCCGCACTATCACTGCCACACCTGCACTATCACTGCCACACCCGCACTATCACTGTCACACCCGCACTATCACTGGCACACCCGCACTATCACTGGCACACCCCCGCTATCACTGGCACACCCACACTACCCGCACACACGTACTTCATCAAGCACGTCAAGAAATTAGAGAAAGTACAAAGGTTTGCGACAAGATTAGTTCCAGAGCTAAGGGTTATGTCCTATGAAGAAAGGTTAAGGGAAACCGGCCTGACGACACCGGTGGACAGGAGGGTCAGGGAAGACATGATAACGACATATAAAATACTGCGCGGAATAGACAAGGTGGACAAAAACAGGATGTTCCAGGGAGGGGACACAGAAACAAGAGGTCACGATTGGAAGTTGAAGACTCAGATGAGTCAAAGGGATGTTAGGAAGTATTTCTTCAGTCATAGAGTTGTCAGGCAGTGGAAGAGCCTAGAAAATGACGTAGTGGAGGCGGGAACCATACATAGTTTTAAGACGAGGTTTGATAAAGCTCATGGAACGGGGAGAGAGAGGACCCAGTAGCAACCGGTGAAGAGGCGGGGCCAGGAGTTAAGACTCGACCCCTGCAACCACAAATAGGTGAGTACCTGCACTATTACTGGCACACCCACACTATCACTGGCACACCTGCACTATCACTGGCACACCCACACTATCACTGGCACACCTGCACTATCACTGGCACACCCGCACTATCACTGTCAAACCTGCACAATCACTGCCACACCTGCACAATTACTGCCACACCCGCACTATCATTGCCACACCCGCACTATCACTGTCACACCCGCCCTATCACTGCCACACCCACACCATCAATGCAACATCCACGCTATCAGTGCAACAACCGCACTATCACTACCACACCTGTGCTATTACTGGCACACCCTCACTATCACTGCCACACCCGCACTATCACTGCCACACCCCGCACTATCACTGCCACACCCGCACTATCACTGCCACACCCGCACTATCACTGCCACACCCGCACTATCACTGTCATACCCGCACTATCACTGCCACACCCACACCATCAATGCAACATCCACGCTATCAATGCAACAACCGCACTAGCACTACCACACCTGCACTATTACTGGCACACCCTCACTATCACTGCCAAACTCGCACTATCACTGCCACGCCCGCAGTATCACTGCCACGCCCGCAGTATCACTGCCACGCCCGCAGTATCACTGCCACACCTGCACTATCACTGCCACACCCACACTATCAATGCGACACCCACACTATTAATGTAACACCCACACGTTCACTGCCACACCCGCACTATCACTGCCACACCTGCACTATCACTGCCACACCTGCACTATCGCTGCCACACTCGCACTATCACTGCCACACTCGCACTATCACTGCCACGCCCGCAGTATCACTGCCATACACCCACACCAACACACACCAGCATTGATACAAGCATCATAATCACAACGCACCGCACCACCACACATCACCGCACACCGCCTTACACTAACACCATCACACACCATCACCACAGTACATCAACATCATCACACACCATACCCACCACACTTCAACACAGCCACACCAAAACCACAATACAGCAGCTCACAACACAGCCACACTACACAGCGGTGACTATGAATAGTCACGCAAACGAAAGAAAAAGATTACCACAGACAGAATAGCACTGCGAAGATAAAAATTGAGAGTGTTTATTTGAAAGTGTTGGATGATTGTGAAGGATTTTGTGCTATATAGCCAGCGTAAAAATGTTACCAAAAGTGGAGAGTTTATTCCATTTTATAACGCGATAACAAGAACAAGTTTCCAAAATAAGAGAACAGGAGTGAAAAATATTGAGCGAAAGACGTGAATACAGAGTTAAGGTAATCAAGTGAGGGATTAGAAATAACGTAAAAATACGATATAACTGAAAATCTCTCTAATGGATGAAAACGCAAAGAGGAGTCAAAATATTACTAGATATCCTCCATTCTAAGGGACAATATTCCTGTGATGAAAGATACTCACCAATTATGTGGAAAGTTTCCTATTCTCTTCATGACTCACGAAATCGTAATAACACTAACTGGTCTGAGAGTTTTAGAACTCGCCTGTCATGGGTTCAAGTTTAACTTAATATCTTTATTATGCACCCCAAAACGACATGGGTTCGAGTCCTCGGATAGTCGCAGTGCTGTTATTGATTCAATATCACTCATTCGTGGTTACAATAATATACATGTTTATAATAATATATATATATACATGTATATATATATATATATATATATATATATATATATATATATATATATATATATATATATATATATATATATATATATATATAAAACGCCAGAACATGAAAGTAGCCTCCCTTGGGTCCCTTGTTGTCTCAATGATTCTGGCACCCAGTTCTTTGAGAAAACTTGTGGCATTCTTTCCACATGTTCCCAAGATCTCCATTTCCAAGACAGTTTACCAAGCAGAATAGTTGGTTAAGAGCAAACACAAATTGTTCTGTTTAAAATTGAGTCTTACATCAGATCTAAATACTGTAGATAAATTAACTTAACACTGTCCAAATTGCTAGCAAACTTAAATAAAGATACTAATTTGAAACATTGACACTCAAATAATAAATTAGAGCATAAACAACTATATAGGTGTGGTGGAGTGGCTCATTTGAGGCCCCATTCTCACTATATGTCAGGACTCAGAGTTAATGAGGTCGAGTCTCTCTGATGTTGAACCCAGAACTGTGAAGTCCCTTGAGGCTAGACGGTGGTTAATTAAGTCACAGTGCTGGCTGATTGCAGGGGAGGGATAGGCCATTACTGAATGATTTACCCATATGTTCTAAGATGCGATGTTTAAAGTTGTGTGAGGTATTACTGAAGTATTCAACACTACAGCACGAACGCTTGTATGAGTATCAACACTTTTAAAAACTACATTAAAATTATTTCGATTAGTAAACGCAATTAAGAATTAAAACGTGGAAAGGAGTTCCTAAATGTATTATGCAGTTCTTCACAAATAAGAAAACTCATGTTTCCCAGTTAAGGGAAATTAATGTAATATATGTCCTTAAGTACTTTGTAGAATCATTATTTACTAATGTTTCATTGAAATTTCAAGTTTAATAAACTAATACTGGATAGTGAAAGTAACGCAGGATTAAATAAATAATAAAAAAAATACAATACAATGGCTTGAACGAATTTCCCAGATCCCGCTCAAAGGATTTAAGCCTTATAACCACGTTTCAGTCCATCCTTGGCCGAAACGTCGACTTCAATTTCCTCTCTTAAGTGTGCTTTGGAAAAATAAACACATAAGCAGTATAATGAGATCCTTCATTGACTTGTGACTTGATAAAGCACACACAGTGGGTCAGGTGGAGAATATATATATATATATATATATATATATATATATATATATATATATATATATATATATATATATATATATATATATATATATGTATATATATATGTGTGTGTGTGTGTGTGTGTGTGTGTGTATATATCCAGTAAGTAGCAAAGTAAGGTGAAAGAGGATAAGAACAGCAGCAGGCTAGCTGGTCCATGGTAGTGGTAGTAGTAGTTTGAGTAACAGGTAACTTATGTGGTGGTCGGGTTTATTGTCTGAAGGACTCATTCTATACTTCAAAGATGACGAAGCTGCCTTTTTTCTGTTTAAAATTGTATGAAAAAAATGAATAGTTTAGGCATATTTTGATATATATATGAAGTCTGTGTGAAGCATAATGTGAGTGCACCATGCAAAGGAGAAAAGTGCAACAAAAAAGGACCGGTAAATATCGTTCTTGCCTATTTGGGGCCAATTTTAATTTTCAGTAAATAAATATTTATACAAAAAAATTTAATGCATATATCAATTCTGTAGTAGTCTGGGTGTGTACAGAACGTTTTTATTGTCCTTCCAGATCAATCAGAAATTGTTTTATGGTGAGTCCTCCAAAGACAAGTCCAAATATCTCTGCATTTTGGAGGAAAGTGACTCAGATCCAGAGCCAGATCACCTGGAATTGCTTGACAGTAGTGATGAGTACTTGTCACAGGATGCTGAGGTGTCAAGTGATGATGAGGAGGAAGATAGACCATCCAAAAAGCCAAAATTCTCACATGCCAGTGCCAGGCAAGCTACTTAGATGCAAATTGTGCAGCAAACACAAACATCATGTCACATCCTCATTTTCCTTTGCCATATGCAAAGTAAATATATACATCAAGAAGGATAGAAATTGTACAAATTAGTGATCTAGAATGATTATTCTTTCTTAGGAAACTCAAGAATGTGGGAATTGAAAGTTATATCCCTTTGCAATGTGCCTATGTTGCTACTTGATTCATTTTTGTATTTTTTAATACTTACAAAATGTTTGAAAACAAGTTTATTTTGTCTTTGATGTTGTCTTTTTGTATAATAAAATTAAAAAATAGTTATTTGGTGTTTTATTAACAATTGCAACTTTGCAACATTTAAAAATGTTCACCCTTAGATAGGCAAGACCTACTTTTGTCGGTCTTCTCATATTGGCAATTGATTGAAAACAAACTTTCACATATTCCTTTGTATGGGCTCATTTACTTTATATTGAGACACACTATCCACTCATAGGGAAAAAACATTTCAAAATTCGAAATTTTCGTTTTTGCCTACCAAAGGGTTAAGGACATTTTCATAGTAGATCTGGTCTCATATCTCTCGATACCATATAGACTAAAAATCTATAATAGGTGAAAATGAACGACTATCACTTAACAAAGAGAAACGACGGAAATCAAACTGTGTTTCATACGAGTAACACGTCCAGTGTTCCATAAGAGTATCACGTTCAGTGTTCCATACCAGTATCACGTTCAGTGTTCCATACGAGTATCATGTTCAGTATTCCATGCGAGTATCATGTTCAGTATTCCATGCGAGTATCATGTTCAGTATTCCACACGAGTATCAGGTCCAGTGTTCCATACGAGTATCACGTCCAGTGTTCCATACGAGTATCACGTCCAGTGTTCCATACGAGTATCACGTCCAGTGTTCCATACGAGTATCACGTCCAGTGTTCCATACGAGTATCACGTCCAGTGTTCCATACGAGCATCACGTTCAGTGTTCCATACGAGTATCATGTCCAGTGTTCCATACGAGTATCACGTTCAGTGTTCCATACGAGTATCACGTTCAGTGTTCCATACGAGTATCACGCTCAGTGTTCCATACGAGTATCACGTCCAGTGTTTCATACGAGTATCACGTCCAGTGTTCCATACGAGTATCACGTCCAGTGTTCCATACGAGTATCACGTTCAGTGTTCCATACGAGTATCACGTCCAGTGTTCCATACGAGTATCACGTTCAGTGTTCCATACGAGTATCATGTCCAGTGTTCCATACGAGTATCTCGTTCAGTGTTCCATACGAGCATCACGTTCAGTGTTCCATACGAGTATCACGTCCAGTGTTCCATACGAGTATCACGTCCAGTGTTCCATACGAGTATCACGTCCAGTGTTCCATACGAGTATCACGTCCAGTGTTCCATACGAGTATCACCATCAGTGTTCCATAGTCTAATATCCCAAGATTGTCAATGAATAAATACAAAATTGGACAATAACTCGAAACAATGTCCTTTCGATTATTATAAAATTATCTAAACAACCACAAGCTTGTGATTTATGTGTGCGATTTATATGTGTATAAATCACAAGTAATTATTTTATCCTTTAGGTCCACTCATACCTAATAATCTCTTAATAAATTCTTCTAAATAAATATAATGTACACAGGTGTCCCTTATTACCGGTATAAACATCGGTTTACATGAAAATGTATTGAGTTGAGATTAACCTGTGTATATAATTTATAATCAAACATTTGACGTTGCAATCAGTTTTTACGCGTAAATAAAGCCGTTCGAATCAATAACAACATCACAACTAATATTTTTTATCTATTTTTTGGTAAAGAATTGCTCAATGTCGTAGTGAGGTTCCTGTAACCAAGACGAACTGTTGTTGATGTTCAGGATGAGAAACATGACAGTTCGTTCCTGACACTAAACATGTATCGCTAACGCAGATGACAGTGCAGGTCACTATATGGCTGACTGGATTTTCTGTCTCAGACATTGATTACATTCAGTATTTTTTAAAAAGCAATCAGCTCCTAGATTGCATATTATATTCGAAATGGAATTATCTTGGCGGTACGAGCCAGAGTTTTGGTTCATTAAGTGTTTTATTTTATGGTGAGTTCGCAAACATTTAATGATGTCAAGTAAGATATCAGTAAGTACAGTGTCTGCACTCTGAAGGAGAGGTGTTAATGTTGCAGTTTTATAACTGTAGTGAAGGCATGACTCTGGGAAAACAGTGATGGAGTGAATAATGATGAAAGTTTTTATTTTTCGGGCCACCCTGTCTTAGTGGGAAGCGGCTGATGTGTTAATAAATAAATAAATAAATATCAGATCTTTCTTTTGGGACTACGATTTTCCACATAAGCCAAGTCGATGGAATAACTAAACATGCATAAATGTGTGACATTTGTGTTAGACTGCTGTTCAACTTGTATTAAAATGTAATATTTAGCTCTTCGAACTGCCAAAGGATTACCAGTGTGACCATGAAGAATCCTGCCGCATTCATCACAGTGAACGGCAATTCTTAATAATTATGAGTTTCACTGTATAATCGTTTTTAAACACAAGTCTCTCTCTCATTATAGTGCTTGAAGTGCTTTAGGTAATACACTGAGGTTTTCATCGATAGAGAGAATCAAGATATTTTACAGGAACTATGATAGCCTCAGTTCTGTCGAGAAAAAGAAATTTGTTTTTGAGGTCAGATCCTTTTCATCGATTTTGTTAGGTTCATCAAGACTCTCCGGATAATATCTTTGATGCCTTAATGATCAATGTTCGAAACACTTCTCTTAACACTCTTCTCACAGCCTGTGAGATAATGTACAGTACAGATGAACATACATTTAGGTTGGTTCCATCTTCGAGAGTTGGTTTTCCCTCATAAAGCTAAAAAAAAAAATTGGAATAAGGTCTACGTCATCTTGCGAAGTGGCTATTTGCCTCTTACATGGAAGATCAGTTGTAGGGAGTAGATCTCCACCTAAATAAATGAGATCCTCACCTGACTAAAGGAACTGAAAAGGGCAGACCTTTACCACACTCTGGACTGAAACATCGCGAACAACCTTAATCTGAATGTCCGCAAATGTATGAGGCAGACCTTCGTCTTACTGTGATCTTCACCTGACTCTGGTAAGCTGTATAGGAAGATCCTCACTTAACACTGGATAGTTGAATGGACAGACCATCATCAAACTCTGGGAAATTGTATGAGGAAAACTGTCATCTGATTTTAGAAAGTTTTATGAGTAAAGACTTTGTCTTGACTTTGGATAGTTGTATAGATAGAGACCTTAACTGCGTTCTGACCCTGGATATTTCTTGATAGATAAAATCATTTCTATTATTTTGTTTCTACTGACATAGTCTTTCCTCCTATAATACATATATGATATATTAAAATATATAATACTTTTGTAGAAACCAGTGATAACATTCAGCCTTCCCCCACAAAAAAAAAGACTGGAAAAATGTGGCTAAAAATTAGTAATGCTTGTATTTTGTTTTTAGTTGTGAGAACGGAGAGCTGCGATCTGACTGGACGTGCGACTGTGACCCGTGTTGGGAGGGTCATTCCTGTCGTACCTACGGTAAGACAACCGTACCTATTATATTTTACTCTGTACATTTCTTTTATTTACACAGTAGTGTTACAGTGGTGGACTAAAATTTATTGTGTTTACAAGTTAGGAGCTGCTGCCTACCACCTTAGTTAATTTATATGATTCCCCTACTGCCTACCACCTTAGTTAATTTATATGATTTCCCTAACATAATCTATCACGTGGCTTTAATTATATGTAAACCTGAAACATTTACATATGACACAGTAAATTACATTATTCTGTCACTTTTCTAGTAATGAATATATATGCCTGTCAACATTGTTACATATTTTGCAGTCTAATTTCTTTTCTGTCTCTGCTTCTGTCTGTCACTCTGTCTCTGTATCTCTCTCTCTCTCTCTCTCTCTCTCTCTCTCTCTCTCTCTCTCTCTCTCTCTCTCTCTCTCTCTCTCTCTCTCTCTCTCTCTCTCTCTCTCTCTCTCTCTCTCTCTCTCTCTCTCTCTCTCTCTCTCTCTCTCTCTCTCTCTCTCTCTCTCTCTCTCTCTCTCTCTCTCTCTCTCTCTCTCTCTCTCTCTTTCTCTCTCTCTCTCTCTCTCTCTCTCTCTCTCTCTCTCTCTCTCTCTCTCTCTCTCTCTCTCTCTCTCTCTCTCTCTCTCTCTCTATCTATCTATCTATCTATCTATCTATCGATCTATCTCTCATCTCGTAGTCTGAACTGGAATTTTGTTGATAGTTCTATTTTTTCAATCTTCATGCTAAACTAATATTCTTGCTAAACACTAATTGGTAAATGTGCTCTTAAATGTTATTTAGAGATACATATAGTGACTGTCTAGCCTTTTCTCATAATGCAAGTTGTAAAGTAAAAGGACACAAGTGCAACTAATGTCACATTAGTTGCACTTGTGTCCTTTTACTTTACATATTGTCGGTAATTCTACCAACTTTATTATAATGCAAGTTCCAACTATGAGTGGAGAAAAATACACTAAAAACCTTCTCTAGAATATCATAGCTTATCCACATAGAGGGGTTACTGTCAGCCAAACATTTGCTTATTTCCTTTGGTCATGGTCTATCCACGTCAGGTGGTGGTAGTGTTTTATTAGCCAGGAAATAGGATACGTGTTTCCTGACACGAGTCAGTCTTAGCCATCTATCAATGCCACGAATGAGTTCCTCTCATGTCTTATTATGTAGATGAATGGTTCAGAGAACCGACAAGTTGGTAAATTAGACACATATACAACACTTAAAAACATAAGAAAGGAGGAACACTGCAGCAGGTCTGCTGGCCCATACTAGGAACGTCCTTTACAATCCATCCCACTAAGAAAATATTTCCCCAGCCCAATTTTCAATGCTATGCAAATCTCACTCAAATCCAACCCCTCTCACTCATGTATTTATCTAGCCTAAATTTGAAACTACCCAACGTTTTAGCTAAACTGAGTATGTATAATGAAGAAACGTTTCGCCACACAGTGAATTCGTCAGTCCATACAAAGAAGAATGGTGAAGAACAGGAGGAGTTTGAGGTAATGAAACCCTCAGCCTTGAGTCGATGCAATCAGTCCTGAAAAGAATACATCATATGTGCGAAGAAGTGGCTTATATACTCCTATTCTTCACCATTCTCCTTTGTATGGACTGATGAAGCCACTGTGTGGCGAAACGTTTCCACAGTAAAGATACCCAAGTGTTACACTTGTGTCTAATTTATCATATCATGTGATGTAAATTTCCCAGTTAACAAATTTCCAAATTTTATGACTCCTTAAACTGAACATACATAGACATGAAAATAATTTTTGTCATGTAACATTTAGGTGGCCTTCAACTATATATTTGTTTAGCAATAACAAAAAAATTTTAATTTTAAGAAACATTTTAGATATTACCATACCAGTGAGACTCCCTAACACGCACTTATGTAAGGTATTACCTGGTATAAACCTTGGTAATAATTACCAACAAGTAGGTTTGGAAAAATACGTCAGCAAATACTGGAACATATTTATTAGAAAACGTTTCGGTCTTGACCTTGATCACTTCTGAAGTGAATCTGAAGTGATCAAGGCCTCAGGACCAAAACGTTTTCCAGTAAATATGTCCTAGTGTTTGCTTACGTGTTTCTCTAAACCAAGGTATTACGTGTATTACGCGCTAGTACTAACAACCAGGTAGATCAAAGGGTGCTCTCAGAGGGTTCTATATCACTAACCTTAATATAAAGGAGATTTAAATAATTCACTGAGGATATAGATATGTATTAAATTTAATATCAATATTTATGTTATTCAGAAGGCCAGTACGCTATCTCTTTTAATAAAATGTTGCTAGCGCGTCGGTCTGGAGTTTTATAACTCCCTGATCGCGGGTTCTAACCCCGCCAGTGGTAGGGTTTCTTTGCAATCGTGTAATTACGATTTCGTGAGTTAAAACAGACTGGACAACAGTCACGGAACTGGCATTAAGTGTAGTTACTCCACAAGTGTGGACAAGCAATATACTTAAACAGTAATTAAATCGCTACTCGCTGGCTTCGCACTGAGCAAACCTTCAGTTTCCTCGTATCAGCTGTGCTGCTTACTTACATGACTTCACATAATATAGAAATAGTTATGTGCATATCTGTACATTCATATATGCATGTATATACTTGTGCGTATGTATGCATGCATATACTTGTACATATGTATGCATGTTCAGATGTATGCATGTGCAGATGTATGATGTACATATTTATTCATGCATATATTTTGCTACACTTGCGCATGCATGTATGCATATGTTTATGTGTATGTAAGTATGCACACATATTTTACACGTATGTACACTTTTGCATATTTAGGTGTATGAATGAATATGTTTGTGCGTACTGGTGTTTGAATTCATGTATGTATACATGTGTTTAAAACACATATATATGTACTGCCGAATAGGTAAATTTGGTCAATTAGCAAGAACTCATTTAAAATTAAGTCCTTTCTAAAATTTTCTCCAGTACATATAAAGATATATTTTTTCATTTATGTTAATATGTATATTAATGATTTTGTACCAAAAGACTCTTAAGAAATTTACCTAACCTTATTATAACAAGCGTAATTTAATTTAGCCTAATCCAACTAAATATATTTTACATAAGTTTACAATAATTTAATAATAACAAAAACAATTAAATATATATTTTTCGTTAGATTCAGAAGGATTTTCGCGAAATTATTGCATACACAATTTTTCTCATGCCCTATTCGGCAAGAAGTGTGTTGCCATTTAAGCCAAAATCGCAAGTTATACTTGTTCGGCACGACATATACATTCATATTTGAAAAACAATCAGTGTGAGAAAATAATACAATTCCAAGCGTTTTCGAAATTTCTCACATTATCAAGGACCTGTAAAAAATAACAGAGCAGCAGCAGACTTAGAAGGCTGAGATATCACATCACATTCGACTTTAGACGCGTCCCATTGTGATGCTGGTGGGATGGTCGAGGACTTGTCAAACATAGCTTAAATTCTTTCTAAATTTCATTAATTATAAATGAATCTAATTTTATAACTTTATACTAATATTCATATTAAAATCAAAACTATTTTTTATGTAGCTTGATATAAGTATATTTCTCTCAACCATAAACCTGTTTGATACAAATTTCTTGGCCTTTAGAAAATTCAATTGAATGGTAAAAATCTCTCACAAGAATAAACAGAGCTTTAGACTCTAGTTCCGTTCTAATGCTATATTTATATTGTAATCATAGTTCAAGGCCTTTCCCATGATTTTAAGTTCATAATAAACAGAAAACCATTTTTTGAGAACATTGCGTATTTGCAGCCCAGAGTTCGTAGAAGAAATCTTAATTAGATGATGAAATAGATGATGATTTAAAATTCTTAACTGATTAACTCTTTAAAATTGCTAGAAATACAGGACAAGGAATTATAATCAACCAAGAATATGTTGGTTCTCCCTTAACTTGAAAACCTTCTGGATATACCTTCTCTAAAATTAAAGTTGTATTTAAAACTCTTGATACAGTAAACAATCTTCTGATTAAAAATTTCCCCAAAATACTGATGGCTGTGTCTACAAGATTTCCTATAAAAAATATAATAAAGTTTATTACGAACAAACTGGGAAAAACCTTGAACTAAGATTACAACAAAATAAATGTAGCATTAAAGTTGGACAAGAGTCTAATGTTTTTATTCATGTGAGAGATTTTAACAATCCAATTAATTTCCAAAAGGTCGAGAAAGTTGTATCAAAGATGTCTATTGTTGAGAGAAATATAATTGAATCAAACTTCATAAAAAATTGTGTTGATTTTGATGTGAATATTGGTTTATGGATATACAGATTAGATTGATTTATAATTAATAAAACTTACAAAGAATTTACGCTATATTTGACAAGACCTCAACCATCCCACCAGCATCATAAAGGAACAGGTGTAATATCACCCGTGATATATCAGCCTAATAAGTCCTCTGATGCTTTATTATAGGTCCTTGATAATGTGAGAAATGACAATAAGGCTTGGAATTTCACTATAGTTTTTACAGTGGTTGTTTTGCACATATTGATATCACCTATTTAATGTGATCTTATTACACATTCATATTTATGCATACATTTGCATATATACTGTTTGTGTCCATCACCACCACCACAACTGCCTCCATGTAACCACCACCACCACCACATCCATCACCACTACTACCACCACCAAAACCACCCCACCACCAACATTACCATCACAATCACCCCTACCACTATCACCACCACTACAGCTGTCGCCACTGCCACCATCTCCACCACCATGTTTATAACCATCACAAGCTCTGTTACCACCACTACCATCATCACCATATTCAACTCCATTACCCCAACTCCCACCATTACCACAACCTCCATGACCACCACCACCTCCATTACCACCACCATAACCGCCTCCATTATCACCAACACTGCCTCCATTACCACCATCACCACCGCAACCTCCATTGCCACCACTACTACCACCACCTCCATTGCCACCACCACCTCCATTACCATCACCATTTTCCATTACCACCAACACTACCTCCCTCACCAGTACACTACCACCACTATCACCACAATACTCAACGCCATCAGCACCATTACCACCATCCTGTGCCTATGTATATTCGGAAATATTTAACCTTCACCAACATTCGATACAGTGTCGGCGATATTTTGAAATTACCAAGTCGAACCTTTGTACAGGAATCTAGTAAAAATCTATTCAGAGAATGGCATGTATAAAATTAAATAGATAGCACCTGCACGTATCTATTGCTCTATAAACCTTCACCTAGTAGTAGTTAACGACGGAAAAAAATGTGAAGCTGGTTGAATAATGTGTCCCGTGGCTTTGTTGGCAAGGCTTTCACCTCGCACACTGAGTGTCCGTGTGTGGCACGCTACGAGTGTTACATTGTATTCGGCGAATAACACTCCCATATAGGCTGCCTCCCGACCAGTGAACCAGATTATATGGATTTAATGATTAATAGGGGACCCTGTCTTTATATCATTGCCTTGGTTCATCGGCCAATCACAGACAAACCCGCCAAAGCTGTGAAGCAATGTGGTTCATTTGTCAAGCGAGCATTAGCAGACTTGACTGGGCTGCTGGTCTTTCACAGTGCATTCTTTGGCTCTTGCATTTTGCCTCCTTTGTTCACCATGTTGTATACTTACTCTTATATTACTGTACATATTGTAAATACCAGCTTGTTTTTTTTGGTGAAGGAAATACAAGTCGCATATTGCTGTTGAGATTTACTTGCTCCATTATTTGTTCAGTTACGGCAAGTGTGCAGGCCGTTCTACACCTGCGTTCGTAATAACGTGGCTCAGTCCCTGGCATGGATGGAAATGTTGGGCAACTTTCCTTTCACCTGTCCTTGATCACTTAGCAGTAAGTACGTACATGGGTGTCAGTCGACTGTTGTGGGTTGCATCCTGGGGAGCATATTATTGAAGGACCCCAGTGGAAATAAGACTGCCTCGATGACACACTGACTTGGTTTATGCTATGTTGCTAACCCTCTGGATTAAAAATCAGAGCAAATCTGATCTTTTCTTATAAGGCATTGTAAGATTATGAACGAAAACCGTAGATGGTGTGAGGAAACTGTAGATGACAGACGGACGGCTCTTGCATCAAGCCGTGCAGTATTTAAAGGTTCACTCCGAGAAGAGTGTAACCTTAAATACTCTGACTGGTTAATTAATGGTCCAAGTCAGACCTAAACTTCATCATAAGTCTCATTCTATGTACAATTTGTGTGTTGCGTATGGTTCACTCCACTCAAGAAATTCAAAAACTATTTGCAGTTGAAGTAGTTTTAAAACTCTCTACAGTCCTAAAAAATGTATTGAATATTTCAAGATAGTCATCTTTGAAAAAAAATCCAAGAATTTAACGTTTTAAAATAAGAATATTCATTGCAATGGCAAATTTACTCGCACACGAACAAACCTAAATGTGAATTATTCTGGGAGTAAGATGCATCAGCCATTAAATACTGAAGACATTCAGAAAAGATAAAAAAAACACAGTTTGATTATAATGATTAAGTGTTTAGTCTAGGAAAACCAAATGAAGTGAAACTCTCTGACTTATTTCTGATCAGAAGAGACATTCTCCAGTTGTTTCACATCAACCAATTTGATTCATAAAATAAACATGATAACCTGCACAACCTGACTTCAAGACATTTTTTCTCTTGAGGACAACACATCAACATAGAAAGTTAAAAGCTGATGAGGTGTAGTGCACAGCTCAACTTTATGAACCACTCCAAATATTCATACGATGCATCACCTACTGAATCTCCCCAGCATCAAGGAAGGTATACCTCCCCAGCATCAAGGAAGGTATACCTCCCCAGCATCAAGGAAGGTATACCTCCCCAGCATCAAGGAAGGTATACCTCCCCAGCATAAAGGATATGATGACTGATGCCATTCACAAATCTTACATTTTAATAATCGAAAAGCGCTAAACCCGAAGTGATCACAGTGCCTGTGGAATGGGAGGCATTCAACTTCAATTCCACCAAGGTAAACACAAGGGCATAGTTAAAAATTTAAAACTCAGACGAGTTAATAGGGACGTTACGAAGTATTTCTTCACCTTAGATTAGTCAGGAAGTTGAACCACCGGAAAGTGCAATTTTAGAGTCAGGGTTCATATATTGCTGTAAGAAGAGTTACAATAAGACTCTCGAGGCCAAGAGAAATTGAGCTAAGTAGCGACCACCGAAGAGGTTAGGCCAGCAGCTGAAATTCGACCCCTGCAACCATGCATATATGTGAGTAACTGAGTACAGGAAAGTGGGACTAGGGGTGATATGATAATTCATAAAGCACTGACAGGAATTGGTTGGTTGACAGGGACACAGTGTTCGAAAGATGTGGATCAGGAACACGAGGGTACAGCTAGAAGCTGGAAACACAGATGCATCACAGGGATGTAAGGAAGTATGGCTTAAATCTTAGTCAGGAATTGGAACACTTTAGACAATTGAGTAGAAGAGGCAGTATCCATATGTAGCTTTAAGAAAAGGTATGACAAGGGTCTCGAAAAGAGTAGAGAGTGAATCTAGTAGAAGCCAGTGAGAAAGCTTGGTCAGGAGCTGAGACTCAAGCCCTGCCACTATGTATAGACAAATGCATACACCCACACACATATGATAAAGCTCATGGAGCAGGGAGAGTGTGCCAAGTAGCGACCAGTAAAGAGGTGGGGCCAAGAAATATGAATCGACCCCTACAACCACAATTAGGTGAGTACACGTCATGAGATATGGAGGGAATTGCAATGAAGAATGAAAAGAAGAGGTCAAACAAATTTCCAGGGAATAGGGGGATACTCGGGGGGGAGAGGGAATAGTACAGTCAGATTGATTTTCAAGTCAGGAAAGATGCAAAACAGGATCCTGCAGCAGAAACCACGAGTAAGGGACCCATAAAATTACCAGCGGGTGTACCTCGACCACGACAGAAACAGAGAAGAATGACTGAAACTGACAGGATAAAAAGAAACAAGGTGTAGGAAAGAGAGACAAGGATAGAGAGGGGCAGGGGAGTGCAGAATTCAGAAGACCAGCAAACTCAACCTCCCTCAGAACTACCCAAGGAACACCCTTAACTCTGACAGCCAAAGCACAACCATATAAATTAACCCAAAATAACCCATATACCACACTCACAGCCCTCTCCCATCACAAAGTCCACCTTCACAGCAACCTCAGATAGTATCCTGCCATGTCTCCCATTTCTCCAGCCCCACAAACCTCCCAGAATACAGGATTAGAAAAGATGCTGAATGTATGGTACAGCAATAGAGACAGAATAAAAAGTAAGTGTGTAGAGTGGCATGAAAGAGTCATGGAGGCATCCCAAGACATCACAGCACTCATGGAAACATAGCTCACAGGGATGACAGCAGATGCAATCTTTCCATCTGGATATCAGATCCTGAGGAAAAATTGAGGGAACAAGGAAGAAAGAGTTGAAATTCTCATCAGAACCAGTGGAATTTTAAGGAAATGGAAGGAATGAACAGAAGAGAAACAATGGATTATATCGAAGGAACACTTCAGTCGGGGGTTCCAAGATGGCGAGTGCAGTGATGTAAAATGTGCCAAGGAATAGCATAAGCCAAGACAAGAGTATTATGAGAGCAACAGACCAATGGTGGACACAATAGCTCAGGTGGCCCGAAGGGTCCATATTTGGTAGGACAAAGTTACTAGTTGTGGGTAATTTCAATCAGAAGGAGATTGACAGGGAAAACCTGGAGCCACATGGGGCAAGAAACCTGGAAGGATATGATGATGGAGGTTGTGTTGGAAAACCTCATGCACCAACATGTTTGGGACACTACTAAAAAGAGAGAGGAAAGGGTGAACCACTGAGGCTGTTGTACAGCCACATCAGGAGGAAAACAACAGTCAAAGACCAGATAATCAGGCAGAGGAAGGAAGAAGGAGAGATCACAAGAAACGATCAAGAAGTATGTGAGAAGCTCGTCATGTGATTTAAGGAGGTATTTTCAGTGGAGACAGAAAGGCTTCCAGTAAACCGAAATGGTAGAGTGCACCAACAAGTGCTGGACACATTACACACAACCAAGGAGGAGGTGAAGAGGCTACTAAGCAAACTAGATACCTCAAAGGTGGTAGGACCGAACAACATCTCTCCCTGGGTCCTGAGAAAATGAGCAGAAGCACCGAATATGCCTCTAACAACAATCTTCAACATTTCTATGGTAATGGGGCAACTGCCTAAGATGCAGAAGACAGCATATGTATTCCCAATTTTCAAGAAAGGAGACAAACAGGCAGTATTAAACTACAAATCAGTGTATGCAAAGTCATGGAGGAGCTTATCAGGACAAGGGTGGTGGAGCACCTAGAAAGAAATGTGCTTATACACGATAACCAGAACGGATTTAGGGAGGGAAAATCCTGTGTCACAAACCTACTAGAATTTTATGAAGGGATATCAGAAGTAACACAGGAGAGAGGGTGGATAGATTCCATTTTCTTGGACTGTAAGAGAGATTAATGCAAAAACATAGAGGAGGGGGCAGAAATAACAGGAAATGCACTGCAATTTATCAGGGAATACCTGACAGGAAGGAAACACTGAGTGATGGTATGTGATGAAGTTTCAGAGTGAGTGAATGTGAAGAGCGGGGTTCCACAGTGGTCACTCCTAGGGCCAGCGCTGTTTTTGATATATGTGAATGACATGACCGAATAGAAACATTGAAAGGTGCCCCTGTTTAAAAACGATATGAAGTTAATACGGAGAACTAAAGCGGACGAGAATCAGGTAGGACTATAAGAGCTCTGAACACTGCAAGCCTGGTCCAACAATTGGCTCCTGGAGTTTAACCCCACCAAGTACAAGGTTATGAAGATTGGCGATGGTCAAAGAAGACTGTAGACGGAGTACACGGTATGGGCCCAAGGGCTGCAACCTTCGCTCAAGGTAAAGGCTCTTGGGGTGAGTACGTCTCCTGAGGCGCACATCAGCCATATAACTGCTGCATAATATGGGCACGTGGCAAATCTAAGAATAGCATCTCGACACCTGAGTAAGGATTTTAGATTTTGCCACCGAAGTGGCTAGTTTATTGTGCACCCCATATCCATCCTGTGGACGGTAGCGCAAGAGCATATGGATACACAAAAGGCCTAGGAACTAGGCCCCAAAGGGTTAACACGAATACATATGGATTTATATCAACATATCTAAGGAATCATTTACAACACTATACACTGTGTATGTCAAGAAATTAGAGAAAGTAAAAAGGTTTATAATGTGACTAGTCCCATAGCTAAGGGGTATGTATGGTCTACGAGAAGAAGTTAAGGAAATCAAACTGATGACCCTGGAGGACAGGAGGAACTGGGGGAACATAATAACAATATATATAATACTGAGAGGAATTGACAAGGTGTATAGTAACAGAAAGTTTCTGAGATGTGACACAGCAACAAGGGGACACAACTGAAATCTGAAATCTCAGATGAGTCACAGGAATGTTAGAAAGTATTTCTTCACTCATAGAGTTGTCAGAAAGTGGAAACTTAGTCAGAATGGGTGTGGATTTGATTATTTTTGGAGTAGTTAGAAACTTGGAGTTGTTGGAATCAAATCAATTACTGAAGAATGTTTTTCTTCTGATCGACTATTAAAATACAGTTTGTCATTCACTTTTAGCTGCGTAAATCTCACTTTGTCACCTTAATTAAAAAAATTGATTCCCATGTAATAACTAATCTTAATAGGACGTATATTTGTGATAATTTTGAGCAGTGTGGGATCCAGTTTGCTATTTTTTTGGCAAGTTTAAATACATTAGGGTTATTTTTCAAAATTCAAAATAATATATTTTTAATGAAGTATTGTGGAGAATTTTAAATAGGATAAAAATGTGAAAAGAAATCCCCCCCCAAAAAAATCCGCGAATTTATGGCCTGCCATGAGGCAGGCCAAAGCAGCATGGGTTCGAGTCCTTGGCTAGTGCAGTGTTGTTATTGATCAATACTACTCGTTCGTGGTCACAATAATATAAAATACTGCTTGTTGAACTAGTACACCAAACAGGGACTAGAATGAAATTAGCCTAGAGTCATCCACACCATCGTGTGTCCTTGGGTAGTGAGTACCACATCCAGTTCCGCTGGATGCGCTACTCTTAAGGATCGTATGGTTCAGTGGACAAGGGCGTCATGTGTTTTCGCCCACCATGAGGAAATCGATTGGGAGAACTTGGAGCCACATGGAGGCAAGGAAATGAGGAGGGCTAAGATGATGGAGGTGGTACTGGAAAACTTCATGTACCAACACGTAAGGGAAACTACCAGAGAGAGAGGAGACGATGAACCAGCGAGACTGGACCTAGTATTCACCTTGAGTAGTGCAGATATTGAGGACATCACATATGAAAGACTCCTTGGGGCCAGCGATTCGAATACACAGTAGAGTTACAAGTGGAGGGGGGAGCAGGAAGAGCCAGACGTATGAAGCCCAACTACAAGAAGGGACTCTACGTGGGAATGAAGAACTTCCTGAATGGGGTTCAGTGGGACAGAGAACTGGTGGGGAAGTCAATAAATGAGATGATGGAATACGTGGCAACAATATGCAAGGAAACTGAGGAGAGGTTTGTACCCAAGGGTAACAGGAATAATGAAAAAGCCAGGATGAGCCCGTGGTTCACCCAAAGATGCAGGGAGGCCAAAACCATGTGTACTAGGGAATGGAAGAAGTATAGAAGTCAAAGAACCCAGGAGAAAAAGGAGAGCAGTCGTAGAGCCAGAAATGAATATGAACAGGTAAGAAGGGAGACCCAACGACAATACGAGAATGACATAACAGCGGAAACCAAAACCGACCCGAAGCTGTTGTACAGCCAAATCAGGAGGAAAACAACAGTCAAGGACCAGGTAATCAGGGTGAGGAAGGAAGGAGGAGAAATCACAAGAAACGACCGTGAAGTATGTGAGGAATTCAACATGAGATTCAAAGAAGTGTTCACAGAAGAGATAGAAGGGACTCCAGAAAGATGGAGAGGTGGGGTACACCACCAAGTGTTGGACACAATACATACAACCGAGGAAGAAGTGAAGAGGCTATTAAGCGAGCTAGACACCTCAATGGGGCAGGATAAAATCTCTCCATGGGTCCTGAGAGAGGGTGCAGAGGCACCCTCAACAATATTCAACACATCTATCGAAACAGGGAGATTGCCTGAGGTATGGAAGACAGCAAATGTAGTCCCAATTTTTAATAAAGGAGACAGACAAGAAGCACTAAACTATAGACCAGTGTCACTGATATGTATAGTATGCAAAGTCATGGAGAAGGTCATCAGGAGAAGAGTGGTGGAACAACAGCCAACACGGTTTCAGGGACGCGAAATCCTGTGTCATAAACCTACTGGAGTTCTATGACAGGGTGACATCTAGCCAAACACATAAAGAAACTAGAGAAAGTGCAAAGGCTTGCAACAAGACTAGTCCCAGAGCTAAGGGGTCTGTCTTACGAGAAGAGGTTTAAGGGAAATCAACCTGACGACACTGGAGGACAGGAGAGATAGGGGAGACATGATAACGACATACAAAATACTGAGAGGAATTGACTAGGTGGACAGAGATTGAATGTTCTAGAGATGGGACACAGCAACAAGGGGACACAGCTGGAAGTTGAAGAAATAGATGAATCACAGGGACGTTAGAAAATATTTCTTCAGTCACCGAGTAGTCAGGAAGTGGAATAGTTTGGGAAACAATATGATTCATACTATGGAACAATGCTCTTCTCCAGACTGAGGGACTGACCACCTCAAAACTTTAAGGGTGATGGACTGATTACATCGTCTTCAAGTATCTTCTGCTTCTATCAACTTTTCTGTACTTGACTGAAGAAGCCTACTGTGTAGGCGAAACGTTTCATTATAAAGATACCTAACTGTTGCATATGTGTCTTACCTAACAGACACAGTTAAGTTGGTCACTGCCAGAGATGATAATTACTGGTGCTTGTCATCACTAGAGCTTTTCATTATAAGAATTTGTAACCACTGCAATTTATAATGACTAGAGCTCTTGCTTACAAGAACTGGTCACTGCAAGTGTTGGTCAGTTATTAATTGTTCACTAAAGCCAGTCATTGCTAGAACTCGAGCTGGTGGCGGTAATTTTACTAACAAAATTAAACTTTGTATCCATTTCGGACACCAAATTGGTTATATTAAATTAACTTTGATGCTCTGCCAAGGATTCGAACCCATGTTGTACTGGCCTGCCTCATGGTAAGCGAGAACCACATGACGCTTTAAGGTTTATAAGGCGTCATGTGGTCCTCGCTTACCTTGAGGCAGGCCAGTACAACATGGGTTCAAATCCTTGGCTAGCGTTGTGTTGTTATTGATCAATACCACTCGTTCGTGGTTACAATAATATATATATATATATATATATATATATATATATATATATATATATATATATATATATATATATATATATATATATATATATATAAATTGAAATAACCATAAAAATAATTGAAATAACTAATCAAACTGAGGTCACAGTATTCAGTTTTTTTTTCACTTGTGTTCAGCGTCCCTTTTGCAGCAGTGTCCATCAGTAGTCAACCATCAAACTGATCGTCATGCTTCACTGGTATAACTTCTCCATGATGACTACGTCTTGGTGAAATCGTTTTGTTTCACAGAAACTGTGCTTATTAGAGCAAAACCTATGTTTAGATTTGAATTCTTCATCCAAACATTAGTTAGAAACACATGTTTTTAAACGTGACGTGATGCCATTGTTGGCTGGTGAGATGATCACTGTTACAACTAATACAACGAAGACTAATCTACACTAGAACTTTTCAATATCAGAGCTATTCACTACTAAAGCTAGTCACTACTAGATCTCAATACTACTAGAGCTGCTTACTACTAAAGCAGGTCAGTACTAGTGTTGGTCACTACTAGAGTTTGTCACTACTAAAATTGATTTGTACTAGAGCTAGTCTCTATTCGAGCAGGTCCCTACTAGAGCTGCTCTCTACTAGAGATGAATATTAATAGCACTAATCTTTACTAAACGTGGTGAGTTACTGATAGATCTTTGAAACAGTACAAAATTTTCGTGTACTGTAACCTAACAGAGTGTTAAGGCATAAAAATAACTTTTCCTCTCAACTATGTTAGTCCCTTTCCCTTCCCCTCTCCCCCTCTTGCCCTCATTTCCCCTCTTCCCTTCCCCTCCCTTCCCCTCCCGTCCTCATCCTCTCTCCCTCTGCCCAGCGTCTGGAAGCACAATCAGATCCTCATTAGCTCAGAGTGGCTGCAGGAGAAGGAAAACTAGATTTTAAAGATTTGGTTTTGGACTCCAAGCAGCAGGAAGAATTTTGAAGGGTGGTTGAGGCAATCCCCGGATCGTCTGCACATATTTTGTCTGTTGAGGAGGTAAACAAAAGCTCTAAGGTTATGGAAGTTTGAAGAGCTTGTTCAGTGATCCACGGAATTAAAAGATAAATTGTGTTTTATTAGTAGACATAATGGAATACTTTGTGGATTCGTATTCAGGGGCTGAGAGGTCCAAGTCCCGTTGCACGTTAATTAATGCTTCATATACTAGACTAGTAATTATCATGAGTCTCTATAGAACGTGTTCTACATCTCTTGCACCTAATCGCGACACTAGAACATATTCCAATACATCTCCATCACTAGAACCTAGAACCTCGCAATTCTGAGAAAATATTTAATTTTATAGAAAGAAATATCTGTTTGTCAATGTTATTCAAATGCCTTTGTTTTTAATAGGAATATCAATTTTAATGTTGCTTAGTACACTTTCATTGGGATAGTTTTGTCCTTAGATGATTAGTATTTCTGTACATGATTTAATGATTATTTTCATTATAATTTCAATAGTGAAAATAATAAATTTTCACGCCTAGTTATTGTTTTCCTTTCTGACAAACTTCTGATGTGATAAATCATATAAAACTAATTTGTGAGGTAAATGTTGAATCTGTGAAAAAATTGGGTATTTTTTTAATGGACATATCAAAAGAATCAATATAATAAGTGAGAGGAAAGAAAACGAGTCACCATCTCAACAACTCGGCCAGTAATTATCGGTCTACTGCAATGCGTGCAGAAGTTATATGATTCTGACCCTTCCTGCTGTGAAACATTGTAATATTTATAATATAATAATGTCTTTATTTACTACAAGTACGTGTACAAGGTATACAGGTCTAGCTGACATCAATGACATACTACTATACAGAAAGCCGCTTGTTATGCTGAGCATTTCAGGCAAATTAGGTCAGTTTTGTCCCAGGATGCAACCCACACCAGTCGACAAACAACAAGGTATCCATTTTAAACTGATGGGTGAACAGGGACAGGGACAGCAGGTGTCTTATGGAAACACGTCCCTAATGTTTTTCAGCCGTACCGAAGGAGATTCGAACCCCGGACCTTAGTGTGTGAGCTCAGTGCGCTAGCGATCGAGCTACGGGACGACACTGATCAAAGTCTTGCATGAAGCAGTGAAACGAACACTTAATTCATTTTTGCCGATGACAGACACAGTAGCTGATTTTTTTTTTATTCCCACTTCAAGTAGGATTGGCTTCCATGACCTGGAGTTTACCTGGAGAGTGTTTCGGGGGTCAACGCCCCCGCGGCCCGGTCTGTGACCAGGCCTCCTGGTGGATCAGCGCCTGATCAACCAGGCTGTTGCTGCTGGCTGCACGCAAACCAACGTACGAGCCACAGCCCGGCTGATCAGGAACTGCCTTTAGGTGCTTGTCCAGTGCCAGCTTGAAGACTGCCAGGGGTCTGTTGGTAATCCCCCTTATGTGTGCTGGGAGGCAGTTGAACAGTCTCGGTCCCCTGACACTTATTGTATGGTCTCTTAACGTGCTAGTGACACCCCTGCTTTTCATTGGGGGGATGGTGCATCGTCTGCCAAGTCTTTTGCTTTCGTAGTGAGTGATTTTCGTGTGCAAGTTCGGTACTAGTCCCTCTAGGATTTTCCAGGTGTATATAATCATGTATCTCTCCCTCCTGCGTTCCAGGGAATACAGGTTTAGAAACCTCAAGCGCTCCCAGTAATTGAGGTGTTTTATCTCCGTTATGCGCGCCGTGAAAGTTCTCTGTACATTTTCTAGGTCGGCAATTTCACCTGCCTTGAAAGGTGCTGTTAGAGTGCAGCAATATTCCAGCCTAGATAGAACAAGTGACCTGAAGAGTGTCATCATGGGCTTGGCCTCCCTAGTTTTGAAGGTTCTCATTATCCATCCTGTCATTTTTCTAGCAGATGCGATTGATACAATGTTATGGTCCTTGAAGGTGAGATCCTCCGACATAATCACTCCCAGGTCTTTGACGTTGGTGTTTCGCTCTATTTTGTGGCCAGAATTTGTTTTGTACTCTGATGAAGATTTAATTTCCTCATGTTTACCATATCTGAGTAATTGAAATTTCTCATCGTTGAACTTCATATTGTTTTCTGCAGCCCACTGAAAGATTTGGTTGATGTCCGCCTGGAGCCTTGCAGTGTCTGCAATGGAAGACACTGTCATGCAGATTCGGGTGTCATCTGCAAAGGAAGACACGGTGCTGTGGCTGACATCCTTGTCTATGTCGGATATGAGGATGAGGAACAAGATGGGAGCTAGTACTGTGCCTTGTGGAACAGAGCTTTTCACCGTAGCTGCCTCGGACTTTACTCTGTTGACGACTACTCTCTGTGTTCTGTTAGTGAGGAAATTATAGATCCATCGACCAACTTTTCCTGTTATTCCTTTAGCGCGCATTTTGTGCGCTATTACGCCATGGTCACACTTGTCGAAGGCTTTTGCAAAGTCTGTATATATTACATCTGCATTCTTTTTGTCTTCTAGTGCATTTAGGACCTTGTCGTAGTGATCCAGTAGTTGAGACAGACAGGAGCGACCTGTTCTAAACCCATGTTGCCCTGGGTTGTGTAACTGATGGGTTTCTAGATGGGTGGTGATCTTGCTTCTTAGGACCCTTTCAAAGATTTTTATGATATGGGATGTTAGTGCTATTGGTCTGTAGTTCTTTGCTGTTGCTTTACTGCCCCCTTTGTGGAGTGGGGCTATGTCTGTTGTTTTTAGTAACTGAGGGACGACCCCCGTGTCCATGCTCCCTCTCCATAGGATGGAAAAGGCTCGTGATAGGGGCTTCTTGCAGTTCTTGATGAACACAGAGTTCCATGAGTCTGGCCCTGGGGCAGAGTGCATGGGCATGTCATTTATCGCCTGTTCGAAGTCATTTGGCGTCAGGATAACATCGGATAGGCTTGTGTTAATCAAATTTTGTGGCTCTCTCATAAAAAATTCATTTTGATCTTCGACTCTCAGTCTGGTTAGCGGCTTGCTAAAAACTGAGTCATATTGGGACTTGAGTAGCTCACTCATTTCCTTGCTGTCATCTGTGTAGGACCCATCTTGTTTAAGTAGGGGCCCAATACTGGACGTTGTTCTCGATTTTGATTTGGCATAGGAGAAGAAATACTTTGGGTTTCTTTCGATTTCATTTATGGCTTTTAGTTCTTCCCGCGATTCCTGACTCCTAAAGGATTCTTTTAGCTTAAGTTCGATGCTTGCTATTTCTCTGACCAGTGTCTCCCTGCGCATTTCTGATATATTGACCTCTTTTAGCCGCTCTGTTATTCTTTTCCGTCGCCTGTAAAGGGAGCGCCTGTCTCTTTCTATTTTACATCTACTCCTCCTTTTTCTTAGAGGAATAAGCCTTGTGCATACATCGAGTGCCACCGAGTTAATCTGTTCTAGGCATAAGTTTGGGTCTGTGTTGCTTAGTATATCTTCCCAGCTTATATCGGTTAGGACTTGGTTTACTTGGTCCCACTTTATGTTTTTGTTATTGAAGTTGAATTTGGTGAATGCTCCCTCGTGACTAGTCTCATTTTTGTCGGTCTGAGGCTCCACGCATACATGTCTGAACCTCAATTATGTTGTGATCTGAGTATATTGTTTTTGATATGGTGACATTTCTTATCAGATCATCATTGTTAGTGAAGATGAGGTCTAGTGTATTCTCCAGTCTAGTAGGCTCTATTATTTGCTGGTTTAAATTGAATTTTGTGCAGAGATTTAAAAGCTCGTGTGAGTGTGAGTTTTCATCAGAGCTGCCTCCTGGTGTTATTACTGCAACAATATTATTTGCTATATTCCTCCATTTTAGGTGCCTTAAGTTGAAATCCCCCAGGAGCAAGATGTTGGGTGCAGGAGCTGGAAGATTTTCCAGACAGTGGTCAATTTTTAACAGCTGTTCCTGGAATTGCTGGGATGTTGCATCCGGAGGCTTGTAGACTACCACAATGACTAGGTTTTGGTTCTCGACCTTTACTGCTAAAACTTCCACTACGTCATTTGAGGCATTAAGCAGTTCTGTGCAAACAAGTGACTCTGCAATGTACAGGCCAACCCCCCCCTTTTGCCTGTTCACTCTGTCACATCTGTATAGGTTGTAACCTGGGATCCATATTTCGTTGTCCAAGTGATCCTTTATGTGGGTCTCAGTGAAAGCCGCGAACATTGCCTTTGCCTCTGCAAGCAGTCCACGGATGAAAGGTATTTTGTTGTTTATTGCTGGCTTTAGACCCTGTATATTTGCAAAGAAGAATGTTATCGGACTGGTGGTATTGTTAGTACTGGGGGGGGATTTTTTTTCCGGCATTAGTATCTGTATCTGTTGGTTTGGAGTGGAGGCCATCGACTGTGGTTCCACTCCAGGAATGACTGGATTTGGTGTACGATTTCTGCCATTTCCTGCCAGTTTTTTTTCCTTCCTGGCACTAAAAAACCTCTCCCTCTTGAGTGGCTGTGGCTACCCAGGTTTTCCCATGGCCTGGATGTTTTGTATCTTTTTGTCCCCTTTAGATGGTATGCCTGGCAATTTAAGTTATAGCACAGTCTTTCCTGTACTGAAGAGGTACACATTTCAGGGTGAAAAAGCTTACAGGAAGGGAGTTTGCATTTTCCTGTTGTCATATGGGCATGACATTTTCTAGGGTGGTCATAGTTGCATGTCCCATCTGTTTTTCCAGATTTCCCATGCCAGCAGATACCAAGTGCATAGTATGTGCACAGGCTTGGTTTCCGTTTGCCTTGGGTTTCTGTGACTGTATTCCCTGTTGGTGCATGTTTCCCTGTCTTATTCCTATCCTCCTTAGCACCAACAATGGAGCTCCCACCAGTTGTTTTTGGTAATTTATCCTCACTATTGCTATTGGAGTCCTCTTGTTTGCTATTTCCTGCGGTATTTCTGGTTTGCAATATTGGTTTTATCTTATCTTTGACTACACTTGTTTCCCTACTATGGCTCCTGTCCTCTATGAGGTCATTTATATGTATTCCTTCCTGCATGAGAAGAAAAAAAAAGAGCAGATACGACAAGAGATTAGAATTCTTGTTGCAAGTGAATCTGAGTATGAGGAAACAATGTAAAATGGTGCAAGAGGATGAGTCATCTGAGTCTAAGCCAAAACATCCTAATAGTCCCTACCTTTCTTGTTCATAGCTTCTTCATCTGCAGGTAAACACAACTTACCCACTGATGAACCAGAAAAATTTTTGAAAAAAAGTATATAGATGCAATATAGAAGCAACATGCATATAGATGCAACATTCCTCTACTGAAAAGCAGGGGCGCAACGAGTACATTGAGAGACAACACAATAAGTGTCCAGGGTCCAAGACTGCTCAACTGCCTCCCAGCCTACATAAGGGGGATTACCAACAGACCCCTGGCTGTCTTAAGAAGGCACTGGACAGGCTCCTAAAGTCAGCACCTGACCAACCGGGCTGTGGTTCGTACGTCAGCTTGCGTGCGGCCAGTAGTAACAGCCTGGTTGATCAGACCCTGATCCACCGTGAGGCCTGGTCTGAGACCGAGCCGCGGGGACGTTGACCCCCGAAACCCTCTCCAGGTAAGAGAATTGTGCCTCAGTCGACGTAGATCCCTTGGTGAACTGGAGAGATTCTCCTCCAGCGATGCTGTCTCTGAAGAACTCAGCGAGAGAAATGAGTTGTGTAGCCACACCAGCACCGTGAGAGAGCATACAAGAATTTTTTACTTCCAGTAGGGCGCATCTGGGGCCTGCAACCATCCACGAACATTTCCTGATTCAGTACAACTCGGTAACTTATGAGTACCATCCATTCTTGAATCTTATAACTCACGGAATTTTATGTACACAATATAACATTCATTATTTTACGTGTTGCGAAGTAACTCACTACAAATCTTTGCAACAGTTCATTAATTCCATAATCCTTCTAATTTGATCATCTTCTAGGTGTAGTTTCCTTGCTTAAATTGCATTGAATGAAAAAAAAAATATTAAAATTTATCTTAGATCTAACATACGAAAGTTCATTATGTGAAACTAAGCTTATTTAGTTACTGTATTTGTTTTCTTGCTGGATCTTTGGCTGAATTAGTGTAACGAATATGTTACGTACACGTTCTCTATCTGTTCGACTCTGATTGAAAAAAAAACTAATGGTATTTTTTATGCATTGTTCAAGTACGTCCATTTAAATTCAAAATACGAAAATGTTTGCTTATTATTTCCTGTATATAACAATGATTTCAACATTAGTAAAATCTGAATTAATGGAAAATAATTTAAGGCAAACTTTCATATACTTGTAAGTGTTATTTGTTATTTTTCTGATAAAGTAATTGTAATTGTCTTTTAAAATCCCGAAGAGTAACTGAAATGGTAATTTTAATTGACTTTGAATTATGTAATTACTAAGATCCTGGAACTCAGTATCTTTAAAAAATTTAAATATTTGAGATGTATTATTTAAACCATTCATAGAATGTTTAACATTCTATTTTTATGTCTTCTTAGAAGATATTGTAGCCGTTGCAAAAAGTATTTGAAGTTAATAACTTTCGAAATACAATGAAATAGTTATTACACACACACACACACACACACACACACACTACATATATATATATATATATATATATATATATATATATATATATATATATATATATATATATATATCTATATATATATATATATATATATATATATATATATATATATATATATATATATATATATATATATATATATATACATATATATATATATATATGCAAAACAACCACTGTGAAAGAATAGAGAAATTACAAGCGCTATCGTGACTACTCACATTATCAAGGAACAATGAAAGTAATGCATCAATGGAAGGCATATAAAGGGTCCAGCCCACACCTCACTATCACATCCCACGACAAAGCAACACCTGATGCGCGACTCATAAGAAAGGGAACACTGCAGCAGGCCCGCTGGCCCAACTAGACAGACCCTTCACACAACCCACCAACAAACTATCCTTATCTATCACGGTGGTCCTGGGAAAATATTGGGGTTGGGGGAGCGGGATCCCTGGGGGGCCTATGGGGGCGTGCAGTGTGGGTGGGGTTTGTGAAGTAGGGGTGAGGGCAGAGTGCCCATGGGGAGCTGCTGAAGAGGTGGGGTTTGTGATGTCGGGGGTTGGGGAGAGGGAACAGTATTTGGGTTTTGGCTTAGATTGTACAGTTGCATTGGGGTAGTCGCAGTTTGGGTGGGGTTTGTGATGGGGGAGGGGGCAGAGTGCCCATAGGGGGTTGTTGTAGGGGTGGGGTTTGTGACGTGGGGGGTGGGGGCAGAAGGGACAGTGTGTGGGTTTTGGTTTAGGTTGGTCAGTTGCTTTGGTGTTGTTGTGGTTGGAGATCTTCTGCGGGTGTTTCTGCAAGGTGTGCTTGCCCTTCCACTTGAGTGCAGGTTCTGCTCATCTTCATCAATGCAGCTCGTTCCTCCTTTCGTCTTTGCACCCTCTCTCTCTGTATCAACCTTTCTCCTTGTGTTCTGTCGCAATTGAGGTGTGTGTGTGTGTGTGTGTGTGTGTGTGTGTGTGTGTGTATACTCACCTAATTGTACTCACCTAATTGTGGTTGCAGGGGTCGAGACTCAGCTCCTGGCCCCGCCTCTTCACTGATTGCTACTAGGTCCTCTCTCTCTCTGCTTCCTGAGCTTTATCATACCTCTTCTTAAAACTATGTATGGCTCCTGCCTCCACTACATCACTTGCTAGGCTATTCCACTTCCTGACGACTCTATGACTGAAGAAATACTTCCTAACGTCCCTGTGACTCGTCTGAGTCTTTAGCTTCCAGTTGTGACCCTTTGTTCCTGTGTCCCCTCTCTGGAACATCCTGTCTCTGTCCACCTTGTCTATTCCCCGCAGTATCTAGTATGTCGTTAGCATGTCTCCCTTGACCCTTCTGTCCTCCAGTGTCGTCAGTCCGATTTCCCTCAACCTTTCCTTGTATGACATTCCCCTGAGCTCTGGGACTAGCCTTGTTGCAAACCTTTGTACTTTCTCTAACTTCTTGACGTGCTTGACCAGGTATGGGTTCCAGACTGGTGCTGCATACTCCAGTATGGGCCTAACATACACAGTGTACAGTGTCTTGAACGATTCCTTATTAAGGTATCGGAACGCCATTCTCAGGTTTGCCAGGCGCCCATATGCTGCAGCAGTTATTTGGTTGATGTGTGCCTCCGGTGACGTGCTCGGTGTTATGGTCATCCCGAGGTCTTTCTCCCTGAGTGATGTCTGTAATCTTTGTCCACCTAGCCTATACTCTGTCTGCGGTCTTCTTTGCCCCTCCCCAATCTTCATGACTTTGCATTTGGCAGGATTGAATTCGAGAAGCCAGTTTCTGGACCACATGTCCAGCCTGTCCAGGTCTCTTTGCAGTCCTACCTCATCCTCATCCGATTTAATTCTTCTCATCAACTTCTCATCATCTGCGAATAGGGACACTTCAGAGTCTATTCCTTCCATCATGTCGTTCGCATATATCAAAAATAGCACTGGTCCTAGAACTGACCCCTGTGGGACCCCGCTCGTCACAGGCGCCCACTGTGATACCTCTTCACGTACCATGACTCTTTGCTGCCTCCCTGTCAGGTATTCCCTGATCCATTGCAGTGCCATCCCTGTTACATGCGCCTGATCCTCCAGCTTCTGCACTAATCTCTTGTGGGGGAACTGTGTCAAAGGCCTTCCTGCAGTCTAGGAAAGCGCAATCAACCCACCCCTCTCTCTCGTGTCTTACTTCTGTTACCTTGTCATAAAACTCCAGGAGGTTTGTGATACAAGATTTGCCTTCCATGAACCCATGCTGGTTTTCATTTATAATCTTGTGTGTGTGTGTGTGTGTGTGTGTGTGTGTGTGTGTGTGTGTGTGTGTGTGTGTGTGTGTGTGTGTGTGTGTGTGTGTGTGTGTGTGTGTGTGTTTTACATCATACTGTAAACACGTATCTGTTTTTCTTCCTGACAGTGGACTACTACACTCCGCGCTTCCTGGTTCACGCCGCAACGGCTGTCCTTCCTGTCAACGCTACGGGTGAGTCATCTCCCTCAGAAGCACTACAACACAGTCTCTCCATTAGTAATCCTCAAAATCACTCTATATGCAGGTTATGTAACAATGTAATATATGCAGGTTATGTAACAATGTAATATATGCAGGTTATGTAACAATGTAACATATGCAGGTTATGTAAAAATGTTTTATATGCGGGTTATGTAACAATGTATTATATGCAGGTTATGTAACAATATATTATATGCGGGTTATATAACAATGTATTATATGCGGGTTATGTATCAATGCAGTGTTTGAAACAATGTTATATACGAAGGGTTTTGGCTCTCATGAATATTGAAGGAGTAGCAGCGTTTCTCTAATGATGTTACCTTTCACATTCCTTCCCTTCCTCCTCATATACTCTGTTGTCTTCCTTCTTTATGCCTTTTCCATTTCTCTCCATATCCCTCCTCTTCTTCATTCTTCTCTATACCTTTACATTTCCTTTTCTTATTTTCACTCTTCTTGGAGCAATATTGAAAATGTAAGTTTAAATAGATTACTAACGATAATTTCCTGTGTTTGAGAATGGAATTTAAAACTGAGTAATGTTCGTTATAAGTGTAATCTGAGTAATGTAATTTGGAGAGAGAATGTTAACCTGTACGTAATTAACAGGTCTCCAGTGCTTATTGCTTTCTGTCGACTTAATTGCATTTTAAGCGCTCAAGATGAGATGAGTTCTACTGAGAATTGCGGCCAAAGTTTTGTCTAGAGGCCACTATGTGCAGTGGAGAGGCGAGAATATCAACTCTACTTACAGGCAACGCAACACTGTGTTGGCAGGACTTCTGTAGTTTCATCAACTCTCTATATCTAATTGACGTTCCAGTGGGAGGATAGGAGGAGGAAGCTGTCATTATGAGAGTCAGCAGGAGGATATGCTTTGTAATGTGCAAGTTGGTAATGACAGTCAGATAAGCTTGCCTGCTTGTCTGCCAGCTTGCTTATCAACCTGCATAAATGAATAATATGTCTGTTGACTGCATGCTTGCTTTACTGCATGCTTGCTTGCTTGCTTGCTTGCTTGCTTGCTTGTCACATTGATTTCTACAAATCATTCTTCAATCAATGACTTCCTTATTGAAAGCAAAGCGTCTCTCTATATCTATCTATCTATCTCTATCTCTCTTTCTCTACTTTTAATATACTTCTACAAACTTTCATCATCTCCACAAGTTACCAACGTGACGACAAGCGGTGAAGACAGCAATATGAAACAAGCTTTTATCAAGTTGATCACCATGACAGAATCTATCAGCAAAGTTTGACTGTCAGATAATCTTTGCTTCACTTTCAATGCTCAAGACTGGAGGACAGTCAATCGTTATCTCCTATAGACCTGTGATGAGAGCATTGATTTGGTGGTTTTAGGATTGTCTTAACTTGGGTTCGGTCCCCGTCAGTTTCATGAGACGTTCACACAGTCGTCTTAGCACGATTTTTGCGAGTCATTTAAAAGAACTTGGAGGAATCTCATCGCTTCGACGAGGATGTGAAATATCTTTTTTATATATTTTTTTAAAAACTTTACACCTTAACATAAAATAAAAAGATATAAAATGAGTACAGTATGATCCTCAGTCCTACAGAACATACACCGACAAAATATAACAACACATTGTAACTGACACAAAAGAGGTTACCCATATACACTCGCAAATATTTTCATATAATATACTTAACAATAAGAAAAAAGAAACAAGGGTGATCCGACCCCTAACCTCATTATTAACTGAAAATTGATTGCATGGCTAGTGCTCTTATTTAGGCAGATCTGCTAAGAAAACTTCATTAATATCCTTCACTTTTAACTAACAGACATTGTACTCTCTACACATAAAACCGAACCACAGATGAATATCCTAATACTACTAAGCCTCTATCATCTCCGTCGATTTTACGGACAGCTCTAGTCCATAATATAATTCAAAGTTTTTCTGTTGTGTTTATTTTGCTCTCTATACACCCAGGATAACAGACCTTTGAGTACTTGGGTTGTAATAGTGGGTCAGAATACTGGGAGCATTATGGTGGGTCAGAATACTAGGAGCATTATGGTGGGTCAGAACACTGGGAGCATTATGGTGGGTCAGAACACTGGGAGCAGTATGGTGGGTCAGAACACTGGGAGCAGTATGGTGGGTCAGAACACTGGGAGCATTATGATGGGTCAGAACACTGGGAGCATTATGGTGGGTCAGAACACTGGGAGCATTATGGTGGGTCAGAATACTGGGAGCATTGTGGTGGGTCAGAACACTGGCATCATTATGGTGGGTCAGAACACTAGAACCATTATTATAGGTCAGAACACTAGAACCATTATGGTGGGTCAGAACACTGGCATCATTATGGTTGGTCAGAACACTAGAACCATTATGGTGGGTCAGATCAATAGAACCATTATGATAGGTCACCACACTAAAACCATTATTATAGGTCAGAACACTAGAACCATTATGGTGGGTCAGAACACTAGCATCATTATGGTGGGTCAGAACACTAGAATCATTATGGTGGATCAGAACACTGGCATCATTATGGTTGGTCAGAACACTAGAACCATTATGGTGGGTCAGAACACTAGAACCATTATGGTGGGTCAGAACACTAGAACCATCATGATGGGTCAGAACACTAGAACCATTATGGTGGGTCAGATCAATAGAACCATTATGATAGGTCACCACACTAAAACCATTATTATAGGTCAGAACACTAGAACCATTATGGTGGGTCAGAACACTAGCATCATTATGGTGGGTCAGAACACTAGAATCATTATGGTGGATCAGAACACTGGCATCATTATGGTTGGTCAGAACACTAGAACCATTATGGTGGGTCAGAACACTACAACCATTATGGTGGGTCAGAACACTAGAACCATCATGGTGGGTCAGAACACTAGAACCATTATGGTGGGTCAGAAAACTGGGAGCATTTTTGAGGGTCAGAATTTGGGGGAAAACGGACGCCCACTTCCCACCCCCTCTACCCACCTTCCCAATTAGTTCGTCTTATCCGACCTTTACTGAAGTTACTGGAGATGAAGAGACACCTATGTCCGACTTTTCGTCATTCTAGTCACCTACAACACACAAGCATTGCTTACGGTGGAAGAATTCTCACCCACTTCCTCAGGAACAGCGCTGTACAGCCTTTGTAGTTTAGCGTTTCCTCTTTATTATAATAATAATCTTCCTCAGGGAATTGAAGAGAAACACTAAAGTACTACATCTGTTAAGAAATTTGTAAGAAACTCTGATGAATGTGTGTATATTTACAGTGATTTTGTTATAAGAATAATAATAATAAAAATACTACTACTACTACTACTACTACTACTACTACTACTAATAATAATAATAATAATAATAATTATTATTATTATTATTATTATTATTATTATTATTATTATTATTATTATTATTATTATTATTATTATTATTATTATTATTATTATTATTATTATTATTATTATTTCAACGCAGCGGCTGTACCCCACCGAGGCAGGGTAATATATACAGGAGAAGGGGTTACTAGCCCCTTGCTCCCAGCATTTTAGTCGACTCTTACAACACGCATGGGTTACGGAGGAAGAATTCTGTTCCACTTCCCCATGGAGATAAGCGGAAATAAAAAGAACAAGAACTAGTAAGAAAAATAGAAGAAAACCCAGAAGGGTCTGTATATATGTTATATATATATATATATATATATATATATATATATATATATATATATATATATATATATATATATATATATATATATATATATATATATATATATATATATATATATATATATATATATATATATATGCTTGTACGTGCATGTGTAGTGTGACTTTAATGTAAGTAGAAGTAGCAAGACGTACCTGAAAACTTGCATGTTTATGAGACAGAAAAAAGACACCAGCAATCCTACCATCATGTAAAACAATTACAGGCTTTCGTTCTACACTCGGCAGGACGGTAGTACCTCCCTGGGTGGTTGCTGTCTACCAACCTACTACCTAGGATTATTATTATTATTATTATTATTATTATTATTATTATTATTATTATTATTATTGTTACTATTATTGTTTTATTATTATTATGAGCATTATTATCAGTTTTTGTTATTATTCGTAGTAGTAGTAGTAGTTTTTTAATTATTTTTGTTCGTATTATTATTATTATTATTATTATTATTATTATTATTATTATTATTATTATTATTATTATTATTATTATTATTATTAAATAGAATCATAATCATTTTGATCCTCAGTTTACCAAGAGAAATCTATAAGCCCATAAAATTTTCCACAAAATGGTTAACGAAATAAGTTGTTAGTGCCTTCAAGGACCTACATCAGAGCCTTTATAGGACAAACTTCCACAACCACTACAGGTATCTACATTCAGTAGGTACCTAATATTGTTTTATGTATCATGAAGCGTTGATTGCAAAAACATAAGAGGACACAAAATGAAAATTACACTAGACAAGTTAATTACATCATAAACTGTTACCATAAATCACGGTCTGCCAAACACTGCGTTCAAATTCTATTATTTCTCGTTCAGAAAAGAGATGGATTTTAAGAGTAAAAGTGTCTATTGTAAATGATTGTAAATAAGAAATATTTCCTTTCTTCTGCTGAATACGCTAACAAATTTTGTTAAATTTTGGCCAGAGAAGTCTTTTGTGCTAAGTTACGTTATTTAGTCAATATTCTTGATGACAGTAAAGTGCAATACAAGTACTCCTAAATAAGAGCTAATGCTCTGGAAACTGAGAGCAAAATAGTGCCACATAGACATTCCAGAATGCTTCCGCAACCAGCGCCACTACAATATACAACCTGATTACAATCACTCGGAGATTTGGAGAACAAAATTCAGCAGTATTATTCCAATGTGACAGGCTAAGAAAATTTTATAACTCTTAATACAAATTGAAGCATTACCTTAGTAAAGATGGGAGACAAATAATTGTATATTAAGAAATGTCACTTGACATTCCATATACAAAATGAAAAACGAGTACTCAAATGTAGCGAAAAATGTTTTTGTAATTCTTTTACAGTTTTCTTAACTCAGTGAGCTAAGTTACTCTACACTTTTTGAAATCAAACGGTGTCTGCAAAACCAAATAGGCTTTTTTTTTTCCAAATAGGCTCGAGTTTTATATTACTGATATACATTTATTTGTTTATTATGGTAGCTCCCATTTATTTTATTGATTATTTTTTTTTTATTATCACACTGGCCGATTCCCACCAAGGCAGGGTGGCCCGAAAAAGAAAAACTTTCACCATCATTCACTCCATCACTGTCTTGCCAGAAGGGTGCTTTACACTACAGTTTTTAAACTGCAACATTAACACCCCTCCTTCAGAGTGCAGGCACTGTACTTCCCATCTCCAGGACTCAAGTCCGGCCTGCCGGTTTCCCTGAATCCCTTCATAAATGTTACTTTGCTCACACTCCAACAGCACGTCAAGTATTAAAAACCATTTGTCTCCATTCACTCCTATCAAACACGCTCACGCATGCCTGCTGGAAGTCCAAGCCCCTCGCACACAAAACCTCCTTTACCCCCTCCCTCCAACCCTTCCTAGGCCGACCCCTACCCCGCCTTCCTTCCACTACAGACTGATACACTCTTGAAGTTATTCTGTTTCGCTCCATTCTCTCTACATGTCCGAACCACCTCAACAACCCTTCCTCAGCCCTCTGGACAACAGTTTTGGTAATCCCGCACCTCCTCCTAACTTCCAAACTACGAATTCTCTGCATTATATTCACACCACACATTGCCCTCAGACATGACATCTCCACTGCCTCCAGCCTTCTCCTCGCTGCAACATTCATCACCCATGCTTCACACCCATATAAGAGCGTTGGTAAAACTATACTCTCATACATTCCCCTCTTTGCCTCCAAGGACAAAGTTCTCTGTCTCCACAGACTCCTAAGTGCACCACTCACTCTTTTTCCCTCATCAATTCTATGATTCACCTCATCTTTCATAGACCCATCCGCTGACACGTCCACTCCCAAATATCTGAATACGTTCACCTCCTCCATACTCTCTCCCTCCAATCTGATATTCAATCTTTCATCACCTAATCTTTTTGTTATCCTCATAACCTTACTCTTTCCTGTATTCACCTTTAATTTTCTTCTTTTGCACACCCTACCAAATTCATCCACCAATCTCTGCAGCTTCTCTTCAGAATCTCCCAAGAGCACAGTGTCATCAGCAAAGAGCAGCTGTGACAACTCCCACCCTGTGTGTGATTCTTTATCTTTTAACTCCACGCCTCTTGCCAAGACCCTCGCATTTACTTCTCTTACAACCCCATCTATAAATATATTAAACAACCACGGTGACATCACACATCCTTGTCTAAGGCCTACTTTTACTGGGAAAAAATTTCCCTCTTTTCTACATACTCTAACTTGAGCCTCACTATCCTCGTAAAAACTCTTCACTGCTTTCAGTAACCTACCTCCTACACCATACACTTGCAACATCTGCCACATTGCCCCCCTATCCACCCTGTCATACGCCTTTTCCAAATCCATAAATGCCACAAAGACCTCTTTAGCCTTATCTAAATACTGTTCACTTATATGTTTCACTGTAAACACCTGGTCCACACACCCCCTACCTTTCCTAAAGCCTCCTTGTTCATCTGCTATCCTATTCTCCGTCTTACTCTTAATTCTTTCAATTATAACTCTACCATACACTTTACCAGGTACACTCAACAGACTTATCCCCCTATAATTTTTGCACTCTCTTTTATCCCCTTTGCCTTTATACAAAGGAACTATGCATGCTCTCTGCCAATCCCTAGGTACCTTACCCTCTTCCATACATTTATTAAATAATTGCACCAACCACTCCAAAACTATATCCCCACCTGCTTTTAACATTTCTATCTTTATCCCATCAATCCCGGCTGCCTTACCCCCTTTCATTTTACCTACAGCCTCACGAACTTCCCCCACACTCACAACTGGCTCTTCCTCACTCCTACAAGATGTTATTCCTCCTTGCCCTATACACGAAATCACAGCTTCCCTATCTTCATCAACATTTAACAATTCCTCAAAATATTCCCTCCATCTTCCCAATACCTCTAACTCTCCATTTAATAACTCTCCTCTCCTATTTTTAACTGACAAATCCATTTGTTCTCTAGGCTTCCTTAACTTGTTAATCTCACTCCAAAACTTTTTCTTATTTTCAACAAAATTTGTTGATAACAGCTCACCCACTCTCTCATTTGCTCTCTTTTTACATTGCTTCACCACTCTCTTAACCTCTCTCTTTTTCTCCATATACTCTTCCCTCCTTGCATCACTTCTACTTTGTAAAAACTTCTCATATGCTAACTTTTTCTCCCTTACTACTCTCTTTACATCATCATTCCACCAATCGCTCCTCTTCCCTCCTGCACCCACTTTCCTGTAACCACAAACTTCTGCTGAACACTCTAACACTACATTTTTAAACCTACCCCATTCCTCTTCGACCCCATTGCCTATGCTCTCATTAGCCCATCTATCCTCCAATAGCTGTTTATATCTTACCCTAACTGCCTCCTCTTTTAGTTTATAAACCTTCACCTCTCTCTTCCCTGATGCTTCTATTCTCCTTGTATCCCATCTACCAGTTATATCATTCAATATTATTAAAATTCAGTTGCTTTCTCAGAATACATAAACACCACTGTTTCAAACTTTTATGTAATTTATTCCTATTAAAATACATTTTCTATCAAAATATATTTTTCTACAATATCATCACTATAATCACTTCCACTTTATTCAGTAACACTACAACTCCTCTGTTTGGCATTTACTGTGGAAAAGTAAAATTAGATAAATGTGTGTGGGAGGAATGATTACACTCTCAATGAGTAGATATAACATTCTCCTGAGGAGAAATTACACTCGGGGTGGCAAAATTACACTCCCCTGAGGGAAGAAATTAGAAATCAGTGGGGAGATATCGCACTTCCCTGCAGGATAAATTATACTTTCCTCAGGGAAAGACTTTAGATTCCCCTTACTAGAAGAAATTGAACTCGCCTTGAGATATTACCCCTATATAGTGGAGAAATATTGCACTTTCTGTTGGCGGGTTAAAGCCTTTACTTCCTTGGGAGAGAACTTATGCTTCTCTGAGAGATAAATTATTGTCGTCCAGAAAAGTTGCGACAGTTTCTATGCAAAATAGTAATCTGGCCATGACTCTGCATGTCCTGAAGAATAATGACGGCAGAAATTAACGATTTTAGTCATTATTAATGAAATCGTTATGTAAATTATATTACTCTATATCAGTGGTGTGATAGTGGCGGAGGATATCTTTTTTTTTTTTTTTAACTTCTGTTTTCCGCATTTCAAGTCTCCTTGTCACACACCTCTTGCCAGAAATGGGCGTCATACATATTGTCAAAATATGGATCAAGCTTATGGTTAGAAATGGTTGTTGAAGTATTCTCAGAAATACGGGAAGATCATTTGGTGAAAAACTGGGGCCCAAAGTTGGGTAAAAAGTAATGGCTTTTAAACGTTTGGCAGTAAATGGTATAGTAACGTTGTGGGAAGTAGTTAAAAAATTGTAAAAGAGAACATTAAACACAGTTTACAAATCAAGCCTTACTAACAATCTTCGTCAACTAGCAAACATACAAACACACCTCCTACAGATTAAGAACATAAGAAAGGAGGAACACTGCACAAGGCATGTTGGCCCATACTAAGGAGGCCCTTCACAATTAGTGTTCGCAATAAAACTAACAGAATTCTTGGCTTCATATCTAGAAGTATAAATAATAGAAGTCCTCAAGTCCTCATTTAGACTATGCTGCTCAGTTCTGGTCACCGTATTACAGAATGGATATAAATGCTCTGGAAAACGTACAAAGGAGGATGACAAAGATGATCCCACGTATCAGAAATCTTCCCTATGAGGATAGACTGAGGGCCCTGAATCTGCACTCTCTCGAAAGGCGTAGAATTAGGGGGGTATTTGATCGAGTTGTATAAATGGAAAACAGGAATAAATAAAGGGGATGCAAATAGCGTGCTGAAAATTTCCAGCCAAGACAGGACTCTCAGCAATGGTTTCAAGTTGGAAAATTTCATATTCAGGAAGGATATAGGAAAGCACTGGTTTGATAATAGAGTTATGGATGAGTGGAACAAACTCCCGAGCGAGTACAGTTATAGAGGCTAAAACGTTTTGTAGTTTTAAAAATAGGTTAGATAGATACATGAGTGGGTGTGGGTGGGTGTGAGTTGGACCTGATTAGCTTGTGCTGCTGGGTCTGGTGCAGTGCTCCATCCTTGAGTGGAGGTGACCAGACTGGGTGGGTCATTGGGCTAATCCGGGGGGGTCATTGGGCTAATCCGGGGGGGGAGGGGTCATAGGGGTAATCCGGGGGGGGGACATGGACCTGCTCCGCATGGGTCAGTAGGCCTGTTGCAGTGTTCCTTCTTTCTTATGTTCTTATGTTCTAATCCATCCCACTAACTGAATATTTACCCAACCCATTTTCAACGCTACCCAAGCAATAAGCTTTGCTAAGTCTATTTACTCATGTGCAAGTCCCATTCAAATCCATCCCTACTCACTCATGTATTTGTTCAACCTAAATTTGAAACTACCCAATGTTTTAGCTTCAATCACCCTACTAGGCAGACTGTTCCACTCATCAACTACCCTATTTCCAAACAAATACTTTCCTATATCCTTTCTAAATCTAAACTTATCCACCTTGAATCCATTATTGCGGGCTCTCTCTTGGAGAGATATCTTCAAGACCTTATTTATATCCCTTTTTGGTAATTCCCCTCTTCCACTTATACACTTCGATCAAGTCTCCCTCATTCTTCCTTTTACAAGTGAATGTTGTTTAAGAAACTTCAATATTTCTTCATACGGAAGATTTCTAATGCTATGTATTAATTTTATCATTCTTCGCTGAATGTTTTCTAACTAATTAATATCCATTCTGTAATATGAAGACCAGACGTGAGCTAAGTAATCTAGGCGATGCCTCACTAATGATGTATTAAGCTGTAATATAACCGCTGGGCTTCTATTGCTTACACTTCTTGATATCAATTCCAGTACACTATTTGCTTATTACATACGCTTAGGCACTGCTGTCTTGGTGTAAGGTTGCTGCTTACCATAACTCCTAAGCCCTTTTCGCATTCTGTACGGCTAAGTACTACATTATATAGCTGATAAATGTTAGGGTTATGAACATTCCCGAGCTTCAGAACTTTGCATTTATCTTCACTGAACTGCATCTGCCACTTTTCTGACCATGAATTGAATTTGTCTAAATCCTCCTGAAGTTCCGTGACATCTACGTCTGAATCAATTATCCTATCTATCTTCGTGTTATCAGCGAATTTGCTCATATCACTAGTAATTCCCTCGGCTAGGTCATTGATATATATTATGGGCCCAAATCTGATCCCTGTGGAACGCCACTAGTTACAGATACCCACTCAGATTTTATCCCATTTATGCACACTCTCTGCTTCCTGTTCGTGAGCCATGACTCGATCCACGACAGCTCTTTTTCCCCAATTCCAAGAGCTACCACTTTCTTTAACTGTCTCTGGTGCGGTACTCTATCAAATGCCATACAGAGATCATTCATTACATAAATAAAATTGAACACCAACAAAAATCTCATAATCAACAAAATTTCGTCCAATTTTCATCTAGTATAGCTACACATTGATAGTTCAGCAGATCAGTAGAGCAATATAGCTCTTGAAGTGTAAGGGAAATTCAAACCCAGAATTCCAAATTCAAGTAGCGTCAGTACACCAGCTAGGCTTCCACTGGAAGCTTTCACATTTACTATAAATTCACACCTGGTATTTCTCACTCGTCTTATGAGTAAGAGAGAAATATTAGGTAGGTCATATACTGTGGGGTTAGTATCGGGCTGACACCAGTCTTTGCACCGAATAACCTACATGGACTTATTTCCTAAAAAAAAAAAAATATGAAATGTAATAATCCTCTTTTTGTTATTGTTCAGGTGTGGTCTACCGGGCATGGAGCACAGACGAGGACCTGGGTCTCACCTGCCCCCTGGGACCAGGAGACTCAGCCCGCTGCCCGTGTGCCACCGTCACATATCGCCTCTTCGCTGCCCCTGGGGATACTCACTTCGACCTAGACCCAGTGACGGGCATTCTTTCCAGGAACACCCAAGTGCCCCTCCGCGTCGGGGCCACCTATATGTACAAGGTTATGGTACAAGGTAGGCCACGTCTCTCTACATCCTTCCCTTAACTCCACATTTCAGTAGTGTGCTTGATTAGTTTATGTAGCGTTTCTTGAATAACATACGTGAATTTCGAAAGTTGGATGCTATTTCACGTTTTTCCAATTACCATTAGCAAAGCTATCAAAGTAGAAGACAATCAGTTTAACTTGATTATTTTATTATGTATTGATGGGAAAGTGCAAAACTTGTTGTAGTCATAGAGCGAGAGAATGGAAAGCAATCAAGTTCGTTCACTGAAAAGGAATCACAGAATCTACTCCTTGAATCAAGAGCTCTTTATCAAGGGACATCCCTGGGACGAGCTTGTTTTGTGTGCGTTTTGTATATTAGTTAATGCAGAGATATTTACGTGTTCTCTCCTGAATGCATCATTTACTCAGAACACCACTGTTTCTCCACTTCTCAGTTATCTCCCTAGTTCACCACTGCGTCATTACTATACCACTATATTCCTAGTACATCACTTCCTAAACGCTACACCATCTTCCCCGTCTCCCAACACCATTATGATACCGATTTACTCATTGCTACTACTACAGAACATACAAAAATACCTCCCAAGGTATGCTCCTAGCTCCTCTGTGCTCCAGAATTTTCCCAGGAGACTACTCTCTTTAATAGCACATTACTAACTCAAAAGAGCATCTACCCCTTCATCTTCAGTACACACAATCTCACCAGTACATACTCCTCTACCTTCCCAGTGCATCACTGTCTCTCCTTCGTACGCACACTGAAAGAACGTATCTTACTGCCGTAATGTGACCAACAGCAGAAAAAGTGGTATTTGTAAGTTGGTTTATGGTATTCGTTTTTATACTATTTTATAAGGATATCAAAAATTGGTATTCTGTTATTCTCTTTAGCTTTTAAAGCGAATTGAATGGTTGGTTCAACTCTTTTGAGGTTATTCTACAGATTGGAAAGTAGAGCTGTGCAGGGGCAAGTAATAATATTTTGTCCATATATCTAATTGAAGGCACAACTACAGGGGTTAGTTCAGCATTTCGAGCAGACGCCAGGTATTTAAAAAAAGAATCTGAAGTAAAGCACTTTTGTAGTATGCAATTGAAATTAATTCGTAATTCAGTTAATTCGATGTAATCCGTTAGAGAAGCGAGCTTAGATATAAACCTTGTTAAAGTGTGAATACCGTTACCAGTAATTTTTGGTGAGTAGGCTAGCGTCTTGTTATGAACTGGTAATACCAGTTGATTTATACTGAATGACATAAAAATCTTTCTGCGCTATGGTTTTTTGCATACACGTTTGCATATATACATACATACATACATGCAAACAAACATACACAAATAAAATTACACACACACACACACACACACACACACACACACACATACACATACACATACACATACACATACACATACACACTAGGTAGAAAGGAATCTTAGAATTAGGAATTCTAGGAAGGATTAACATAGAAGGAACTAGCATGTAAGACTGGGTCAGAATCAGATCAAAATCAGGCAGTGAATCACATGTGCTTGCACCATGCAAACATTCTGAGCACTCACACGCATGCACAATGTGCACACACATCCATGCATGACTCACACTCAAAATATAACGCTCACACAAGCACACACGTATACACACACATACTTATATACGTATACAGGCCAACTGACACATGATTGTGACTAGATAGCACTTACCCACTCGTTTCCCTACACTACACTCTCACTCTCACTCTCACTCTCACTCTCACTCTCACTCTCACTCTCACTCTCTCTCTCTCTCTCTCTCTCTCTCTCTCTCTCTCTCTCTCTCTCTCTCTCTCTCTCTCTCTCTCTCTCTCTCTCTCTCTCTCTCTCTCTCTCTCTCTCTCTCTCTCTCTCTCTCTCTCTCTCTCTCTCTCTCTCTCTCTCTCTCTCTCTCTCTCTCTCCAAGCTAAGAGATGTTACCTACATCAGTTCATTTGAGAGCATTTTCGTTGTTATGAAGCTTACAAGCATTTTCATTTGATCAGCTGACTTTATCTCGTTGATATCTTTATGCTGTACGAACGTGTTCCAGACTTGAGATATGCTGAGGATAAATGAATGTGTTCCAGACCCGAGTCATCTGGGGGATAAATCATCTCTCCTCTCTTTCCCCTCGCCCTCCCTCTCCCCATTTCCCTCTCCTTTCCTTCCTCTTAAAATGTATAAGAGAAAATTTTAGAAAGGAATTAATTTTACATGAGTTCTTGCTAACTGACCAGTTTTACATATTCGGCACGACATATATATATATATATATATATATATATATATATATATATATATATATATATATATATATATATATATATATATATATATATATATATATTTATATATATATATATATATATATATATATATATATATATATATATATATATATATATATATATATATATATATATATACATATGTCGTGCCGAATATGTAAAACTGGTCAGTTAGCAAGAACTCATTTAAAATTAAGTCCTTTCTAAAATTTTCTCTTATACGTTTAAAGATATATTTTTTTCATTAATGTTGATGTAAGAATTTATAATATTGCACCAAAAGGAACTTAGAAAACTTACCTAACCTTATTATAACAAGAACAATTTATTTTAGCCTAACCCAACTAAATATATTTTAGATTTGTTTACAATAATTTAATACTAAACAAACACAGTGATATATATTTTTTCGTTAGGTTCAGAATGATTTTGGCGAAATTATCGCATACGCAAATTTTCACTTGTCCTATATGGCAAGATGAGAGTTGCTATTTAAGCCAAGATGGCAAGTTCTGCATATATATATATACATATATATATATATATATATATATATATATATATATATATATATATATATATATATATATATATATATATATATATATACATATATATATATATATATATATATATATATATATATATATATATATATATATATATATATATATATATATATATATATATATATATATTATATATATATATTATATATATATATATATATATATATATATATATATATATATGCAAAACAACCACTCTGAAAGAATAGAGAAATTCCAAGTGCTTTCGTGACTACTCACATTATCAAGGAACTATGAAAGTAAAGCATCCAAGGAAGGTATATAAGGGGGTCTGGCCAACACCTCACTATCAGATCCCACAACGGTTAAACACCTGACGCACGCCGGCCCAACTGGACTTGTCCTTTGCACAACCACCAACAAACTATTTTACCCAAGAAAATTTTTAAAATTATTATTTGTCCAGTGTATTATTAAATTCTTCCCAAATTCTATTAATTATAAATGGATCTAATTTATATAAACCAGAGGAAATATTCATATTATTGTCTAAACTGCTTTTTATGAAACAAGATTCAATTATATTCCTGTCGACCATGGACTTGCTTGATACTACTTTCTCAACTTTTTGAAAATCAATTGGATGGTTAAAATCTCTTACATGAATAAATAGAGCATTGGAATCTTGTCCAGTTCTAATGCTATATTTATGTTGTTTTAATCTTAGTTCGAGATTTTTACCAGTTTGACCGTAATAAACTTTATCGCAAATTTTACAAGGAATCTTATAGACACATCCATCAGCATTTTGGGGGGAATTCTTTATCAATAGTTTTTTTTACTGTATCAGGATTTTTGAATACAACTTTAATATTAAAAGTCTTAAGAAGAGAAGGCATATCAACCAAGTTTTCATGGTAAGGGAGAACCAACATATTTTTAGTTGAATAAGGTTGGTTGTCCCTTTTTGGATTGTAAAAAGTATTTCTAGCAACTTTAAAAGATTTATCAATTACATTTCTTGGGTATTTTAAATCATTACCTATTTCATAAATTTTGGATATTTCCTCATCTATGAACTCAGTTGGACAAATAATAATTTTAAAATTTTTCTTGGGTAGAATAGTTTGCTGGTGGTTGTGCAAAGGACCTGTCCAGTTGGGCCGGCGCGCGTCAGGTGTTTAACCGTTGTGGGATCTGATAGTGAGGTGTTGGCCAGACCCCCTTATATACCTTCCTTGGATGCTTTACTTTCATAGTTCCTTGATAATGTGAGTAGTCACGAAAGCGCTTGGAATTTCTCTATTCATTCAGAGTGGTTGTTTTGCATATTCTGAAATCACCTGTTTACTGTGAAATATTGCATATATATATATATATATATATATATATATATATATATATATATATATATATATATATATATATATATATATATATATATATATATATATATGTCGTGCCGAATAGGCAGAACTTGCGATCTTGGCTTAAATAGCAACGTTCATCTTGCCATATAGGACAAGCGAAAATTTGTGTATGCAATAATTTCGCCAAAATCATTCTGAAGCTAACGAAAAAAATATATTTCACTGTGTTTGTTTAGTATTAAATTACTGTAAACAAATCTAAAATATATTTAGTTGGGTTAGGCTAAAATAAATTGTTCTTGTTAAAATAAGGTTAGGTAAGTTTTATATATATATATATATATATATATATATATATATATATATATATATATATATATATATATATATATATATATATATATATATATATATATATATATATACATACATATATATATATATATATATATATATATATATATATATATATATATATATATATTTTTTTTTTTTTTTTATTTATTATCACACTGGCCGATTCCCACCAAGGCAGGGTGGCCCGAAAAAGAAAAACTTTCACCATCATTCACTCCATCACTGTCTTGCCAGAAGGGTGCTTTACACTACAGTTTTTAAACTGCAACATTAACACCCCTCCTTCAGAGTGCAGGCACTGTACTTCCCATCTCCAGGACTCAAGTCCGGCCTGCCGGTTTCCCTGAATCCCTTCATAAATGTTACTTTGCTCACACTCCAACAGCACGTCAAGTATTAAAAACCATTTGTCTCCATTCACTCCTATCAAACACGCTCACGCATGCCTGCTGGAAGTCCAAGCCCCTCGCACACAAAACCTCCTTTACCCCCTCCCTCCAACCCTTCCTAGGCCGACCCCTACCCCGCCTTCCTTCCACTACAGACTGATACACTCTTGAAGTTATTTTGTTTCGCTCCATTCTCTCTACATGTCCGAACCACCTCAACAACCCTTCCTCAGCCCTCTGGACAACAGTTTTGGTAATCCCGCACCTCCTCCTAACTTCCAAACTACGAATTCTCTGCATTATATTCACACCACACATTGCCCTCAGACATGACATCTCCACTGCCTCCAGCCTTCTCCTCGCTGCAACATTCATCACCCATGCTTCACACCCATATAAGAGCGTTGGTAAAACTATACTCTCATACATTCCCCTCTTTGCCTCCAAGGACAAAGTTCTCTGTCTCCACAGACTCCTAAGTGCACCACTCACTCTTTTTCCCTCATCAATTCTATGATTCACCTCATTTTTCATAGACCCATCCGCTGACACGTCCACTCCCAAATATCTGAATACGTTCACCTCCTCCATACTCTCTCCCTCCAATCTGATATTCAATCTTTCATCACCTAATCTTTTTGTTATCCTCATAACCTTACTCTTTCCTATATTCACCTTTAATTTTCTTCTTTTGCACACCCTACCAAATTCATCCACCAATCTCTGCAGCTTCTCTTCAGAATCTCCCAAGAGCACAGTGTCATCAGCAAAGAGCAGCTGTGACAACTCCCACCCTGTGTGTGATTCTTTATCTTTTAACTCCACGCCTCTTGCCAAGACCCTCGCATTTACTTCTCTTACAACCCCATCTATAAATATATTAAACAACCACGGTGACATCACACATCCTTGTCTAAGGCCTACTTTTACTGGGAAAAAATTTCCCTCTTTTCTACATACTCTAACTTGAGCCTCACTATCCTCGTAAAAACTCTTCACTGCTTTCAGTAACCTACCTCCTACACCATACACTTGCAACATCTGCCACATTGCCCCCCTATCCACCCTGTCATACGCCTTTTCCAAATCCATAAATGCCACAAAGACCTCTTTAGCCTTATCTAAATACTGTTCACTTATATGTTTCACTGTAAACACCTGGTCCACACACCCCCTACCTTTCCTAAAGCCTCCTTGTTCATCTGCTATCCTATTCTCCGTCTTACTCTTAATTCTTTCAATTATAACTCTACCATACACTTTACCAGGTACACTCAACAGACTTATCCCCCTATAATTTTTGCACTCTCTTTTATCCCCTTTGCCTTTATACAAAGGAACTATGCATGCTCTCTGCCAATCCCTAGGTACCTTACCCTCTTCCATACATTTATTAAATAATTGCACCAACCACTCCAAAACTATATCCCCACCTGCTTTTAACATTTCTATCTTTATCCCATCAATCCCGGCTGCCTTACCCCCTTTCATTTTACCTACTACCTCACGAACTTCCCCCACACTCACAACTGGCTCTTCCTCACTCCTACAAGATGTTATTCCTCCTTGCCCTATACACGAAATCACAGCTTCCCTATCTTCATCAACATTTAACAATTCCTCAATATATATATATATATATATATATATATATATATATATATATATATATATATATATATATATATATATATATATATATATATATATATATATATATACATATATATATACATATATATGTATATGTATATATATATATATATATATATATATATATATATATATATATATATATATATATATATATATATATACATATATAATGTGTGTGTGTGTGTACTCACCTAGTTGTGGTTGCAGGGGTCAATTCACAGCTCCTGGCCCCGCCTCTCCACTGGCCTCTACTCGGTAACTTTTTATAAATTAGACACATGTGCAACTCTTGGTTATCTTTATTGAGGAAACGTTTCGCCACACAATGGCTTCATCAGTCCATACAAAGGAGAATCGTGAAGAGCAGGAGGAGAATGAGGTAATTAGTCCCTCAACCTTGAGTCGATGTGGTCAGTCCATCAATCTTGAATAGAATACAGCATATGAGCGGAGAAGTGGCATGTGTCTAATTTATCAACCTGTCGGCTCTCTGAACCATTCATCTACATTCGGTCACTTTTCCCGCTCCATGAGCTTTATCATACCTCTTGTTAAAGCTATGTATTGATCCTGCCTCCACTACATCACTTCCCAGAGTATTGCACTTCCTGGCAACTCTGTGGCTGAAGAAATGCTTCCTGACATCCCTTTGGTTCATCTGAGTCTTCTGCTTCCAACTGTGACCCCTTGTTGCTGTGTCCCATTTCTGGGACATAGCAACAAGGGATGACCACGTCATCCTGCCACTCTCCACCTCTCAGTATTTTAGATGTCGTTATCATAACCCACCTATCTCTCTCGTCTTCCAGTGTCGTCAGGTCGATTTCCCATAACCTCTCCTGGTAGGCCATACCCCTTAGCTCCTGGACTAGTCTTGTTGCAAATCTTTGCACTTTCTCTAGTTTCCTTACATGCTTGACTAGGTGAGGGTTCGAAAGTGGGGCTGAATACTCCAGTATGAGCGTAACGTATTCAGTGTACAGGGTCCTAAATGACTCCTTGTTAAGATGTCGGAATGCTGTTCTTTGGTTTGCCAGGCGCCCATATGCTGAAGCAATTATTTGGTTGATGTGCCCCTCAGGAGATGTGCCCAGTGTTATACTCATCCCAAGATCTTTTTCTTTGAGTGAGGTTTGAAGGCTCTGGCCCCCTAGACTGTACTCCATCTGTGGTCTTCTTTGCCCTTCCTCAATCTTCATGACTTTGCACTTGCTGGGGTTGAACTCCAGGAGCCAGTTTCTGGATCAGGCCTGCAGCCTGTCGAGATCCCTCTATAGTTTTGCCTGGTCCTCGTCCGACTGAATTCTTCTCATCAACTTCACATCATCTGCAGACAGGGACACTTCGGAGTCTCTTCCGTCATGTCGTTCACAAATACCAGAAACAGCACCGGTCCTAAGACTGACCCCTGTGGCACCGCGCTCGTTACAGGCGCCCACTCTGACATCTCGCCACGTACCATGGCTCGCTGTTGTCTTCCTGATAGGTATTCCCTAATCCCTTACAGTGCCTTCCCTGTTATCCCTGCCTGGCCCTCCAGCTTCTGCACTAATCTCTTGTGTGTGTGTTTGTGTGTGTGTGTGTGTGTGTGTGTCTTGGGTGGGCATATTATTATTATTATTATTATTATTATTATTATTATTATTATTATTATTATTATTATTATTATTATTATTATTTTTAATATTATCATTATTTCTATTATAATTATCAATATTTGGAAGAAGCGCTATACTCATGGGAGTTTAGCGGGAGTCAATAAGATCTGATCCATGGAATGGGAGAACAGCTTAATTTCCATGGACTAAGAACTCACCTGCATGGAGGTACCTTCCTTGTTGCGTTTGTTGGAGATAATAAATTTAGACTAACATATTTCACAGTACCAATCACAGTGCCTCTCTGAGCGTATACCTGCTTCTGTACTGCTAATCATGCTTCCTGTCTGTGTGTGTGCATGCTACCCAGCATTATGCCTCTCTGCCTGCTTGCAAGCATCATTTACATCTATTCTATCTTTAATCTCTCTCCCCATCAGGGATGGCAATAGAGGGATTAGCGGAGGACTTGCCCTACGATCTGCTAACATTGAAGGTGTACGTCAGTTCTGACCACGTCAGGAAGATCCCTTGGACTTAACAACCTGTGGTCGGCCTGCTTCTTCGGTCAGTTATTTGTTGCTCCCTATCATCCAGTTCTTAGAAGTTTAGCAAAGATGGTGTGACTTGCCCGCCCAACTTCAGAGATGAGTACTACTCATTAAGGTTCCGTTATGCTCATATTCTATTCAAGTTTACACGAAATACGAAAAAATCCATTAACATTTCCATTAATATTACAATCTAGAAGCGCATTACCACTGTGAATATAATTACTATGGTTTCCTTCATTTTTCAAAAAAAGAAAATTGGTTTCTTAAAATCTATGTATTTGTTTACTTCACTTACGCTTGTAATGCATTTTCCTTATTAATTTTTTGTACGTCTTGCCAACGTAAGAATAATCATGCACAGCAGTAGCGAAGCAGCAGTAAAATGCTGGAATATGAACATTATCTGACGTTCTCACGTCCCTCCAAGTCGTCTTATTATTCTGGGCAGTTGTTTGAGAGGACCAATAAACATTCACTCGGACTGTTTCAAGTCTGATTCATACATGTGAAGGAGTGTGAACAAAATATCAAAGTCAGTTAGTCTGTCTGCCTCTGTCTTCCTCTGTCTCTCTGTGTATGTCTCTGTTTCTCTGTCGATTCGTCTCTCTCTCACTCTCTCCTTGTAGTGTGCAGATGTGCCCTTATTTAGTACCCAGAGATTAATGGATAACATTTGCCTCCAAAACATGAAACTAGACATCATGTTTCTTAAAAGATTTATAGATGATTTTATTTACTTCTGTGGACCCAAATATTTAAGGATAGTAACTTATTTATTATGCTAGTAGTCTTCTCTCCGACGAGAACATGGTGCATAAAGTAAACTCTCGATTAATTTAGAGTTTATTGAGATCAAGGCAAAGACGAACATCATGAGAGACGTGACCTACTTTTAGAACCATGAGGAATTAGAGACCAGAATTCCCGACAAAGAAAATGTTGATGTTTTACACTACTATAAAGTAGATATACCACTAGAGAGTCTATAACAGTCAACCACGTTATTTTAACCAAGAGATATGACATACTAATAACAAAGAAAATAACAGTCTCATTTCTAGTAAGTGAAGTTGACTATTCAGTTAACATTAGAGTAATTGACATAAATAAACTGACATACATAAATTCCTTCACAGAAAGTCCCTTGTTATGTAAAGCATTTCAGGCAGCCTTAAATTTGACTTATAATCACTAGACAGTGATGCAAATATGTCAGTTTACTAAAATGTTATGGTTTGCCTTATTTGACATTTAAATATAGCGACAATTTACAATATTATATTATGAGATCTTGAGTAACAATTTAGCACAATATATGTATTGAGGAATATTGTGGAAGATTTATTTGGTTACTAAATATATTGAAACAGATTAGTGATAGTGAGAGCATCAGTATGAATGCTAATATGAACTGGATCAACAGGGTTACTATTGATACATCAAGATCAAGCATAAGTAAACGTAAGATGTCCAGTAGTTCGATCGCTAGCGCTCTCAGCTCACACTCTGTCTCAGATGGATATGTATGTCTTAGTTTTGGGTGGATTTTGAGATGAGTGATCTTAGTTTTAGTGCTCTTGGTTATAATGTTTTGAAGGAATGTGTAAAAACTTGTGATATTTTAGTGATCATAGTGGATTTGAGATGAGTGATCTTAGTTTTAGTGATCATAGTGGATTTGAGATGAGTGATCTTAGTTTTAATGATCTTGGTTATGTTTTGAGAGAATGTGTATAAAATGTGTGATGTTTTAGTGATCATAGTGTCTTGTCCTAAGTGTTCTTAGATTTTTTTTTTTTTTTTGGTACATGATGGTGATCGTAACATGGTATTTTTGTGCTTATGTCTTATTTTGTAAATAAGTCTTAGATTTTTTGGGATATATCTTAGATTTTGGTTATGTCTCACGTTTTAAATTTGATGTGATCATATTGTGTAGTAGTTGGGGGGTATGTTATAGTGCTTATTTTATGGCTTATTTTGTGTTCATGTCTTAGATTTTGAATATGTCTTAGTTTTGGTTATGTCACATGTCTTAGATGAAGGCGTATGTTTTAGTTTTTGTGCTCATGTTATGTCTTAGTTGGTGGTTCTTAGATTTTTTTTGGGGTACATGATATGTTATAGTTGGTGGTGATCGTGACTTGGTATTTTTGTGTTTATGTCTTATTTTGCATATATGTCTTGGATATTTGGATGTGTCTTAGATTTGGTGTATGTCTCATGTCTTGGTTGGAGGTGTATGCCTTAGTTTTCGTGTTCATGTTGTCTTAGTTGGTGGTGTCTTGGTGTTAGTTTTTGGTGTGTATGTCTCATGTCTTAAATTCGTGATCATGTATTAGTTGGTGGTTATGTTATGTCTTGGTGGTGTGTGTTAATTTTGGTAATATCTCATGTCATAATTTGGTGTGATTATGATATGTCTTAGATGGGTGTGTTCATGTTATGCCTTAGATGGTAGTCATAAAAAATGTGATCTTAGTAAAAGTATCTTTGTGAGTTATGAATGAAAAATCAAATGAGAAATATGTGATTGATTATGTAATTTGGTGGTAGAGTTAGAAATGTTAAACGTTATTTGGGAGTATTCATTGGTGTTTGAGAGAGTTTTGGAGGTGTTCAAGTGATGTGTGAGAGTGATCTGGGGGTGTCTGTGTTATTTTGGTAATGTCTCATGTCATAAGTGTATGAGTTAGTTTTTGTTTTTGTGATAATGTTGTAAAGTCTGGAGAATGAGGGAGTACTTTGGTGGATGAGATGTAATTTTAGTTAATGAAATGTCTAAGTGTGGATTAGTTAGAGATGTCAAATGCTATTTGGGGGTATTCAAAATGTTATTTTGGAGGTATTCAAAGTAATCTGAGAGTATCAAATGTTGTGTTGGAAATGTCCCGATGTAATTTGGAAGTGTTCCAATGTAATTTGGAAATGTTCCAGTGTTGTTTGGAAATATTCCAATATTGTTTGGAAGCGTTCTAATGTTATCCCAAAACCTACTTTAAATCTTGGTTAAAGTGATTTTTTTATGGAATGTGTAAAAAAATTGTGTGATCTGTGATCTTAGTGTCTTGTCCTAAATGTTCTTATATAATGGTAATCATGAAATGGAGTTAATGGTCATGATTTTTTTGTTTCGGATGAGGTGTGTAAAAATATGTGTTGATAATCTTAGTTTCTGATGATCTTAGTGTCTTGTCCTAAATGTTCTTAGATATTGGTTTGTCATGAGGGGGAGTGAGGTGTTGAGAGATGTGTGTGTGTGTGTGTGTGTGTGTGTGTGTGTGTGTGTGTGTGTGTCCTGTTTTTGCGGATATTATCGAGACAAGTGAATCTTTTGTCGTATTAGCGAAATCTTAATTCTCAATATGTAAAATTGTGACAAGTGAAAGATTTTGTTGTATTTACCGAAGCTGAGGAATTTTTGGGTTATTCTGGGTTAAGAGTGAAATTGTGTATTAGTGACATTAAACATCCGAGAAAAAAAATTCGTATCGAAAGAGGAGAAATTGTTGCTGAATTGAGACAAGTGAATTAAGGGTGAATAGTGTATGACTTGTATCTTTTTTCATGTATTAGCGAAAATTTGTAAGTGTTGTGGGTGTCCTGTTTTTGTGAATATTATTGAGACAAGTCAATCTTTTGTCGTATTAGCAAAATCTTAATTCGTAATATGTAAAATTATGACAAGTGAAAGATTTTGTTGAATTTACCGAAAAAGTGGTTATAAGTTGTAAGTGTTGTGGGTGTTTGTAGTTCTGAATGTCATATACAAGGCTATAAATTATTCCACACTGACAGGGTCAACAAGAAGGTTGGTGGAGTAGCGATGTATGTCAGAGACAATTTAAATTGTCTCTGATTACACAACATTGTATTCTAATTACACAACATTGTATTTACGCCATCGCAAGTATCCGGCTATCAACACGACTCATCAAAGACTGAATGCTCCTTCTGCTGGCCCCTCCCTCTCTCTCCTATGGCACCTCCCACTTCGGGCTCCTCTTATATTATGCTTGCTTTCCATTGTGAATTTTTATTCACACAAAAAGCAGATTTACTGTTATACAGACTACTGCATTATTGACAAAAAAATGTATAAATAATATCAACGCATTTGTGAAAGCATATTAGACCCATCAGTTGATGTGTATTGGGCGTGTGACATAATTTATTTACTCTTGAACATCAGCAAAAAATCGAACATTTCCGCTACTTTGAGCTCAATTTCAAGGTACTTTTCTTCTGTAAACCACTCAAAATCATATCTATTTCTGTAATGTATCTTTCATTCTATCAAATGAGACCTAGAGAACGAGAATACAATCATAAATATCATACGAAAATACACCGCGAGGTCACTGTAAATGTATTTTTGTGGTTCTGAAACGGATTAATCTAATTTACATTACTGCTTATGGGAAAAATTCGTTCAGTATTCCAATAGAACGGCACTCGAACAGAATTCTGGAACGAATTAAGTTCGAGTACCGAGGTTCCACTGTAATCCTGTTATTAATACTAGAAACACCAAGTTCATTTCTCGTATTAAGAACCTTGATAGATTTAGGGCAGCTAAGTATAATTCTGGTGGCTTCATTTTGCATTAGCTCCGAGGGCTGGGCATCGTAGAAAGTAAGTTAGCCTAGAGAAGGATAGGCACCTGATGAGAAGATGGAAGGCATCATCAGCATCAAAATCACTGATCTTGGTTTCCATCCACTTAATTCATAGATTTTATTTTCATGATCTCATTCGTAGCTTTAGACTCAAGTAGGATCAACGATTTTAACTCCTTGCATGGCAGATGTGACTGGTCTCTGAAATGCATACTGGGACACCAGTATGCACTTCAGAGACCTGTATTCTCTTTGCTTTATTATAATTCTGATGTTTTCTACAAGGGATTCGGCGGTGCCCGTTAGTGTGCCATCATCCCAGAACAAGATACAGAACTCCCCGGTCAGGTCCTCAGTGACCATTTTTTTATTAAAAAAAAAAAAAGAGAGGGGATGAGAGGGTGTTTCTGCTGGACTCCACCTGAGTCATTTTCGTACTCTCCAGAGATAAGTTTCGAGTCACTGTTGTAGTAAGAGTGAATACACAGATAAAGGGCTGCGAATAGTAATGAACAGCGCTGAGTATAACATCACTTTTGACTGAATCAAAGCATTTGCAAAGTCAAATTTGTTCACGGATTTTTGGCACGTGAGGTTATTGATGTATGCACGTGCTGCATGGATTCCAGTTTCGCAACTTTGCATGGTCTCAGAATGATGACTGTATTTCGACTCACTCTTCTCACTCTCGTGTCCTGGTAGCAAGGATGGTTTTATAACAACCATTTCTGTAACATGGTTGCATCAGCGGTCTCACCGTTTTCACAGTTTTCTTGATACGTCTGTTTTCATCCCCTCAAACCCATATAGTTTTAAAACCAAAGATAAGGTGTGATAAATGGTTTTGAAAACCGACAGTTGAAGATTCAGACACATATGCAACATATGGGAATCTTTATTAAGGAAACGTTTCGCCACGCAATGGCTTCATCAGTCCGATACAAAGTAGAAATGGGTAAGGAGATGATCAGTTTGAGGTAATCAGTCCCTCAGCCTGGAATCGATGTGTTCAGTCCATGACTCTTGTAGAAAGTGCAGCATATAGCCGAAGTAACTTATATACTGTAGTCAGGTGAGTTGAAGCAGGAGGAGGCGGGATTATAGTGGAACCTTCCACTAGTCTTGATAAAGATTCCTATATGTTGCATATGTGTCTCAATCTTCAAAGATAAGGTGTAATGCACAGCTGTCGATGAATAAAGAGAAGAATTGACAAGGACTCAAATATCGTTGATTATTTACTGTAGAAATATCGTATTAATAGCTATATGTTAACTCAGTATTCAGTATTCAATAGACGGATATTATTTTATTTATGTTAGCCAGTTTTTAATGTTAAGTTTTTCCCGGTGGCACCATTGCCGTATCACCTATTTGCCAATTTGTTTATATGTCCCAAAATGAAGGGAGTCTCTGCCTAAACTAAATGAGACAAAACATGTTTCTCATTAATTTTGAATAACATTAAGAAAGAATCGTTAGGCATCATGAAAAGGCAAAGTTAAAGATAATACAGGAATAACATGTCCATGCGCTCAGAGATGTGATCTTTAAAGATTAGTAAAGTATTCTCAGGATATCGAGCGCTTGAAAAATTTTACATATAAACAACAGACCCAAGTTTTTGTCTATAACATTTTTTTAGAAAGTAGATTTTCTGCCGTTTGATCATAGATTCAATTGTCAAATGTTCTATATGTAATTGTTTCATGGTAATGTTGAATTAATTGCCGGTATCATCAATTAAAACCATAAATCAAATATTCAAGTTAGCAGTAATTAGTTTCGCTGGCTTTGTTAGAAATAAATCAATTATTCTTACCAATTGACTTACATTGCTTGATTAAATAAAAACTATTAAGTGCTGATATTAAATGATTATATAATATTTTCTGATAACATGATATGAGCCGATTAGTTTATATTAACTGATCAGCAATATATTAAATATACTTTTAATTATTATTGAAAGTTATTTCTTACTCTGACAGGTGGAGCGTTGAGAATTTGGCATCAAATATCAGTTGTTGAAGTGGCGGAATCACAGGTATCAGCTGCTGACATCGACTGTAGTGTTGGCATTTCACACACCAGCTGCTGACATCTGCACTTTGGAAACCTGAAATGAAAGTTGCCAAGACCACCTACAGTGCTGGTATCTCAAATGCCAGCTGCTGACACAATCTCCAGTGTTTGTACCCAAGACGCCGGCCAGTTAGTTGTGCTGGTGTGCCAGCTGTTTGTCTTCAGTACCAGATGATGTAGCAGATTTTTTGACCTGAGTACAAGGTGGTGCACTATGCAGTGCAACATGTAGAGAGCCAGGCGGAGCTGCGAAGATCCTCTCGGAGAAACAACATTTACAGCTACTGAAGCGCCAGTCGGACAGCACAGGATTACCTACTCTATTAAAAGCTCTTCCATACAATTTATTAGGTTTACCAAGAGACGCTGTGACTTATCAAATGTTCTGACTTACATAAATAGCAGTGAGAAAATATTTTCCTACCCAGTTGTTAAGAAACAAAAATGCTTTCGGGAAGCCTAGACACAGTGTAAGAGTAAATATATTACACTGTGAGGGTCCTCTTGTGTTAGCAGCAGTGTGTAGTGTAGTTCTTGAAAGTTACTCATTGTTTCTTGGAAAAGCCTCGCCAGGCAGTTTCTTCGACGATGGTGAGTCAATGTTGAGTCAACCTTCTTTATTACTGATTCACGACATTCAAAAGAAGAGGAAACTTACTTTCGTAATGAGTCATTGGTCTTCAAGATAATGTAACTCTCATCACCTTCTTATTTGCTCTTGTTCATGACTTTCTGAAACAAAGTGAACATGTTCAAGGAGAGGTTTTGTGTGTTTTAGTAAACAACCTGGAGAGATTGTAGCTTGAGGTGTTGAGAGCTTATTTATATTGAGAGTTTATTTATATGCTGTCGGTATAGTATACCAACTGCATATAAATAAGACACACAATGAATGTTATGGCATTTTATTTGAAAGACATTTCATCCACCATGAACTTTATAATTTCCCAGTGATAAAGTTCATTGTGGACAAAAGCTTCATCAGAATAAAATGTCATAATCCGCACTGTGTGTCTAGTTTAAACAACTTCCAAGATGCATAAATATATGTAACGTAACTGTGTACATTCTTTTGATTCTTCCTTCCTTTCTTAACACTCTGCTTTTTCCCAATTTCATCTATTTTCCTCAACATCAGGAATTTACTTGCAGGGGATAGATACACTTTGGATAAATTTTAATTAATCTTCAGACATAATTCGAGTTTTCAACCTCCATGGAGTTATCATTCGTATCAAGGACTCCTTTCCATCTGTTTCTTCTTCTTACTTCAAAAAGAAAACAAGCTTGCTGGAGCTTCAGTGGTAATCTGAACAATTTTTAGTTTTCAGGGATTCTCCTCCTCAAAGAGCACTCGTACCATTCAGTCGGAAAATCATTTTATCGCGTCATTACTATTTCCCAACTCAATATATTATTTTGTCAAGCCATTATATCTTCGACGAACACGTGTTTACGAGTGACGCCAATATCTCCATTATGTTCGCGAGGTGCTCCATTAACACGAGTATGGTCGTGAGAAGCGCCAATACTTCCATAATTTTTGCGAGAGCATTATAGAGGTATTGGCGCAATAGTACCTCCAATATATAACGCTACGTCCAACACGCTTGTGAAGGCACTGGTACCTCCATGAGGCTCTTGAGAGGTACCAGCACCTCCAGTACGGTCATGAGAGGCAAGGCACCAGCAATGCCAACATGCTTGAATTTCTCCAACATATTCGTGAGAAAGTTGGAGTACCTCAGATATACTTGCAAAGCGTCTGACTGCCTCCCACTTTTAGGTACTGGTGGAGCACCAGTACCTCCAAAAACTTTAAAGGGGCACCAGTACCTACAACATAATAATACAGGGCATGGATACCTTCAACATTGTATACCAAAAGAGAATTAAACCCATTCTTGAGAAGCCTTTATAAATATAACTAATATTCTTCTCTGTCCACAGTTTTCTTCTCCTACCTCATCCGTCTACTAGTCACTGATCCAAAGTAGGAGAATATTTTTTTTTTAAATTCTCAATAGGCTGGAGATGGTTATAGCAGCGTCTTCGGCCTCAGCTCTAACAGCGTTAGTGAGAGAGAGCTAAAACACTGATATTCATGTAGATATATGGTTCATAGAACCGACAAGTTGGTAAATTAGACACATGTGCAACACTTGGGTATCTTTATTGAGGAAACGTTTCGCCACGCAGTAGCTTCATCAGTCCTGTACAAAGAATGGCGATTACATTGACTCCAGGCTGAGGGACGGATTACCTCAACTCCTTCTAATCTTGACCATTCTTCTTTATATAGGACTCATGAAGCCACTGTGTGGCAAAACGTTCCTTAATAAAAATACCCAAGTGTTTCACATGTGTTTAATTTACTGACATTCATGTGTGTGGCACTTGCCACAATAAAACTTCCTAACGGTTAAAAAATCTTACAATCAAACATCCTAAAAATAAAACATCGTAACAATTAAGCATCATAACAGTCAACCATTACAACAGCCAACCAGCAGAAGTACACCAACTTAAGAGTCAACAAGCCTAACCTAACAGTCATCGATCCAACACAACCGCCAAACATCCAGTCAAGCGACGTTACAGTAGTGACTAATAAAATCGTAATAAAATGATTGTAAACAATTCACAGCAAGGATGGGGCTCGATTGTTTGGCAAGTGTGGATAATACACTGGCTTGCGAGTTTTAAGACTCCCTACCCGTGAGTTTAAGCCCCACCCATACTATGATTTGTTACAGTAATCCATCCACCAGCCTATCTGGAAATTAACCTACCAGTCGGTCAGCTAACCTAATAACTAACGTACCAAAGAATCAGCTAACCTATCAAACAATAGTTTAACAAACGAGTCACTCAGCCCACTTAAAATGCTTGACCTAGTAACCAAACAATCAGCAATCAGCTGTCCTACCAACCAGCCAAATGGTCAACTAATCATGCATCCAATCAGCCAACGAGCCTAACAATCAACCATTAGCAATTCTGCCAAGCGGTCAAGCATTTTATCGTAAAACAACTAACCGGCTAACCTAAGAAATAATCACGCAACTAACCGTCCTGTAGCACTAACAACCAACTAACTTACCAACTTATTTAATAGTTGTATATCCTACCAAATAACCTGCAATGCAACCATCAGGTCTGCCACTATAAGACTCCCCCAGGCAACGTATTCAACAGCTAACCGTCCAGCCGATTTACCACCTGATCACACTCAAGCTAATAATCGATCAGCCACCCTAACAAATGGTCACATACTAACAGCTGGCCCGTCATCATACTAATTATTCGGCCAACTACAAATAATTTGGCTAGCTTACCTACCAATCAACTAACCTGCTAATTGGCCAGCTAGCCGACTAGCACTTAACCAATCAACGAGCTTACTAACCTACCAGTCAACCTAACAACCTCCCAGCCACAATAGTAACCTGCCGGCATGCAAACCTATTAACTATTTCGCCAATTAACAGACTAGCAAACCAGTCACCCCACCACCCAACCGTCAAGTCAACATACAAACCAGAAAGCCGATAAACGATCCAGTCTGTCAGCCAACCTACCAACCAATCGGCCAAGCATCCGAAAAAGAGGAAACCAAGTAAAATTAAGCACCAGTCAACCAACCAATTTACCAATCAGCAGAAGAGCCAACCTATCAACAAACCGGCCAGCCAACAAATCAATATCAACCTATCAGTAAGAATACCAGCAAATATAATACCAGCAAGTCACCCAGCCAATCTTACAAACCAGTCGGTAAATTACATTCACTTTTTGCTTAATATTACCAAAGCATTGCAATTCCAGCTCACATACCCATAGCTGTTCTTGTAGTTTCACGAATGTTTCAACATTTTTCCCAGTTCTTCACCAGTCATCTTCATTACTCAAGGGCTCAAACATTCCCTTATTTCTCAGGTTATATATATATCTATATATATATATATATATATATATATATATATATATATATATATATATATATATATATATATATATATATATATATATATATATATATATACATATATATATATATATATATATATATATATATATATATATATATATATATATATATATATATATATATATATATATATATATATATATATATATATATATATGCAATAAGATCACAGTAAACAGGTGATTTTAAAATATGCAAAACAACCACTATGAAAGAGTAGTGAAATTCCAAGCGCTTTCGTGACTACTCACATTGTCAAGGAATAATAAAAGTAATGCATCAAAGGAAGGCATATAAAGGGTCTAGCCCACACCTCACTGTCACATCCCACAACAAAGAAACACCTGATGCGCGACTCATAAGAAAGAGAACACTGCAGCAGGCCCGCTGGCCCAACTAGACAGGTCCTTCACACAACCCACGAACAAACTATTCTTCCCAAGAATTAAGAATTTTAAAATTTATTATTTGTCCAGTGTATTATTAAATTCTTACCAAATTCTATTAATTATAAATAGATCTAATTTATATAAACCAAAGGAAATATTCATATTATTGTCAAAACAGCTTTTTATGAAACAAGATTCAATTATATTCCTGTCGACCATAGACTTGCTTGATACTACTTTCTCAACTTTTTGAAAATCAATTGGATGGTTAAAAATCACATGAATAAATTGAGCATTAGAGTCTTGTCCAGTTCTGACGCTATATTTAAGTTGTTTTAATCATAGTTCGAGACTTTTACCAGTTTGACCGTAATAAACTTTATCGCCAATTTTACAAGGAATCCTATAGCACATCCGTCAGCATTTTGGGGGGAAATTCTTTATCAAAATTTTTTTTTACTGTATCAAGATTTTTAAATACAACTTTGATACTAAAAGTCTTAAGAAGAGAAGGCATATCACCCAAGTTTCATTGTTCCTTGATAATGTGAGTAGTCACGATAGTGCTTGGAATTTCTCTATTCTTTCACAGTGGTTGTTTTGCATATTCTGAAATCACCTGTTTACCTGTGATCTTATTGCATATATATATCTATATATATATATATATATATATATATATATATATATATATATATATATATATATATATATATATATATATATAGTAGACCGGTCCAAAAAATAAAATTGTGAAATTGTTCGTTCCACAAGTTTTATTTGTTACACTGTTCCTAAATAACATTCAGACCAATTTTCAGGAAATTTCTCCAACCACTGGACTATGTATTCATCTGAAAAATCGCTGAAAATAGGTGTTTTCCCATGCTGATTTTTCCCACTAAAAGTTCAAAAAATAGCGAGTGTAAATTGTTAATCGTAGTTTCCCATCTTTTCTCTTTCTAATTCAGTATAGAAAATCTCACGCAATTCGCTGCTCAAGTTGAACAAACATCGACATTTGGCCAAACATCCCCTCAAATAGTGAAAAAGTTATTAGCCTCTCAAAAGCATCTAGTCGTGTCGGGTCGAGTAAGGTCGTGTCGAGTCGCTCATTTGTCACACCAACTGCCTGTAAGGGGTCGCTGCGCTCGCTCGCTGTTAACAGTGCTTCCTCGTGTCTACTTGAACGACGATGGTGATGGTGATGGTGATGGTGATCTGCCATGAGGCGAAGAAGGTACTGTTTCTGCTCCTCGTCCATGGTCAGCGACGCATTGAAGGTCTGAACGAGGGAACCAGCTCTTTCTGCTGTGTCGTTCACGACCTTCAAAGAACCCGCAGACTTCTTCATTTCCAGGAACGTCGTGTTCGTCTCCCACGTTTTGGGATCTTCATTCAAGAAGGAAGATTTTTCCTTCCGCTTCCTATGTCAGCAATGACACTAAACATCTTCAGCCTCCTTTTAGTCACGAACTCATCCAGTCCGACTCCGATTTCTAGGATACCTTACAAGTGACGGACCCTGGTTTCTTTTCCCTATCGAGGTTGGCCACCATCTTGCGCTTCATCGCAATATCAACTTTCTCGTCAAAGAACGCCAATCCAATCAGGTGCTTTACCAGATACCAGAGATGGCCTGCAAAGGTGATGGCAGCAGCATTCGTGATCACTTTGGTCACCTCTATCTGGTAGTGTCCCTAACATATGTATGTGTGTGTGTGAAAGGTAAATATGTATGTGATATATGAAACAATATATATATTGTCAGAGTAGGGTGAGAGAGTCATTTGACAGAGGTACAAAGAAACATAAGAGTTCATGAATTCTGGAGCGAGATTGATCAGGTGGATATGAGAAGTGAGAGGAGTGGCATCAGGAGGGAAAAATATGGTGTCACGGAAGTCATACATGGTGCTGCAGATAAACTTGACAGACTTAAATGATGAAGCATTTTCATTGCAAATTAACATACACAGGCTCTGTCTCTTACAAGCCCAACTTCCTAGGTCAATTGTGTAAGAGTTTGTGGTGAACAATTCACTGACGTTTTTGCTCCAAAGATAATTTGTGTTCTTGAGGTGTATATCTACTTCTACAATATTTTCTGTTGTGGTGGAATAAGAATCTTACTAAGATTCAAAGAATTTTCCAAGAATGGAGGAGTGCAGTTGAATTTGCTATTTACCATGCGAATGATGAATCTCTCATTTGTCCCATCTGTGTTTCGAAAAGAGAAAGAAGGAATACCAATACACTTGTAATTTTGCATGGTTATCTTTCTAGTCAGTCACTAAGGTACACAATGCCTCTCTTATTAGCAAGAGAAGGAAACGGGGGGTTTGTCTCCTCTCACATTCAAAACCACTTTATTACTCTTACATCTCTCGTGCTTGTTTAGAGAGGAGTCAGGAGAGTATTGCTTATCTCTTATACGTGTGTTCTCGTAGCTGGAGTCTCCCGCACGTCCTATATATCGAACCTTCAGTCTCGCGGGAGACGGTATGACATGATCTCACGCTGGATGAAACCTAAGCCAAGACTTCGGGGATTTCAAGACTTCTTCCAATACTAATTTGTATGTTCCTCGTGTTTTGTCCAAAGAGATAAGTTGGTTCCTGTTGCATTTTCCCTCAGTAATTCTTTACGAGCGTGAGTGTGGTGGGAAGAGAAAGTGGGAGTGGTGTGGGTGAATGTTAACGTTGAGTGTGTTAGGTAAGACACATATGCAACAGTTAGGTATCTTTATTTCGAAACGTTTCGCCTACACAGTAGGCTTCTTCAGTCGAGTACAGAAAAGTTGATAGAAGCAGAAGATACTTGAAGATGATGTAATCAGTCCATCACCCTTAAAGATTTGAGGTGGTCAGTCCCTCAGTCTGGAGAAGAGCATTGTTCCATAGTATGAAACAATATGTTTCATACTATGGAACAATGCTCTTCTCCAGACTGAGGGACTGACCACCTCAAAACTTTAAGGGTGATGGACTGATTACATCATCTTCAGGTATCTTCTGCTTCTATCAACTTTTCTGTACTCGACTGAAGAAGCCTACTGTGTAGGCGAAACGTTTCGAAATAAAGATACCTAACTGTTGCATATGTGTCTTACCTAACAACCTGTCGGTATTTTATACCATTTTAATGCTCAACGTTGAGTGTGTTGAAGGTAACAGTGGTGTGTAGGAAATGAAGAAGAGGTTTAGATGAAGATGCAAATGGTGTAGAGTACAGGTAAGAAACTCGTGGGTAATGAGAGTTTATTATCGTTATTATTATTAATATTATTATTATTTTTCCCATTTATTATTATCATTTATATTATTATCCTTGTTATTTATTTATATTATTATTATTATTATTTATTTATATTATTATCATTATTATTATGGTTATCATTATTTTATTATTGTTACTATTAATAATAATAATAATATTATTATTTTTCCTATTTATTATCATTTATATTATTATCATTGTTATTTATTTATATTATTATTATTATTTATTTATATTATTATCATTATTATTATGATTATCATTATTATTTTGCTTATTATTATGGTTATTACTATTAATAATGGCATTACTATTATAATTATTTTTATTATTCATAAAATGCACCCAAGCAGTATGGATCATAAAACACTCCAGTCTGAGGGAAGGTATCAGCAAAGGGAAGAAATACTGTGACAAAGGAAAGGAGAAAAGTCAATGCTGGCGCGACAAGAGCAGGTCAAGTGAGTGCGTTCAGGTACTGATCAAAACTGCGCTCTGGAAGGAGGTGGAAACTTACTTAATATTTGTACCAGCACATTGAGTATAATCATCCACATATCAAGAGGATAGAGGATCAAATTCACTGACGTAAGACCAAAGCTCCACCATTCATAACTGTTAAAAACAGGGTTGTGTTAAGAGCGTACTTAAGTGGAAGGCATTCTAACTGAGAAAAGTCTGATCCAGACAATAAAATGTAGATTTAACATCAAGGCTTTAAGAAAAAGGTGTGAGTTGATCTTGTAAGCCACAAGAACAAACCTGAAATAAATATGTGATAGCGCTATGTCGAATAGTAATTTTTTTCTGAATCGAAATAGACTGGTACAATAAATCGACTTTCGGTAGAGGCATTTCGAAGAACATATCGAGCAGAATTAGAGAATCATTAGAAGACTGGCTGATTTTATATCCAATATGACATGTGTCTCCAAGTACCACACTAGTCTTCGATTTATTATATGGTTCATTTTATTACATAACGAACTAGTAAGAACTATGGGTCAATAATTGTAGGAATCGCTGCCTGACGTATTGGTAATCGAAAAGCAAGGACCATAGCAGACTTCCACTGTAGGGGTGTTAGTCGTGTAGGCCAGACACGACTGAAGAAAGATAATAGGTTTATTGCTTAAGGGTGTAAATGTTGAAGCATGAGCACATGTATATCATAGGGCCCAGCTGCTGTAGGTTGATACTTTGTGCTGATACAAATTCAAGAGTGAAAAATGTAACAGTATATGATTCATATGTGAAAGATTAAGTCTAAAACAGTGCTGTAGATTGCCAAAAGGACTTAGATTAAAGGCAGGAAATGGGCATGATCCAGTAAATCACCATCGGGAATGGTGAGCAACTGGATCTCCACTCTCAAGGTGATCTATTGGACGGAATTAAAATTTCTTGAAGATAGAAATAACTCAGGTAAAAATAACATTATGTATTGTAGGATGTCTGATGAAAAGGGGATGAGACGGTAAAAAAAATTGCAGGGAGCAGAGTGTATGCAACAAGCATACAGAATAATGGAGTGAAGTTTGGATAAAGTCTAGCAAAGTGAATAGCAGTGTGCTCTAAAAATGTATTTTTGTTGTAGGAGGCATCGGGGTAAGGATGGACAGACTATAAAAGAGTATAGCCAGAGTTTGGAAAACCAGTAACCTGGCCAAGTTTAGTTACTTGAACAAAAATGCGTAAGGAAGATGTATTGAAAATGGTATAAAATACCTACAAGTTGCTGTGTAAGACACATGAGTAAGATACTTAACTGTTACATGTGTCTTACGTAATGACAGAAATGAGAGATCAGTATCTGAAGCTCTCCCTGAGAAAGTGAACGATAAAGTCAGACTGATCGACTAGTATGGTGATATCGACAGTTTGTAGATAAACACACATTTGAACTGTTCAGAATATTTATTGAGGAACTGTTTCGCCAAGAGAGGCTTTTTTTGCAATTATTTAGTCAGGTTAGCATAGGCACCACTGTGACCACAAATGCAAGTTTTTACAGGACTTGAGCTAAAGTTCATCACGGCCTGTAAAAACTTGTATTATTTAGTCAGCCTGCTTCATTCAGAACCGAAGAAGCCACCCGCTCCAGGACATTTCTTTTACAAATGTCTGGAATTGTTGCATGTTTTTATCTAGAGGTCATGCTTTGGTGGTAGTGACTAAGAGTTCTTAAAGACTTACAGTGTGTGGATTGTGAAATAGGATTAATAGGCTACGAGAAGGCAGGAACAGAAGAGTTCGACTTACGGTTGAAATACTTAACAAATATGTCAGAGAGGGACGAGTTCCCAGGCATATTACTGTGTTTTAGATTAAGCAGGCGGTGATTTAAAAGCCCATAGAGGAATCAGAAGCTATAAAGAAATGCGTATCATATACGTAAGCTGAAATGGCTTTTATTCGTTTTCTCATTTGGTGGAGAAAAACGGCAATGTAATAGATGCAGTGTACAGGCAGGACAGAAGAAGAAGAAAGTGCAATAGTCGGTTACTAGAGAAGCCACAGGAGCAGATGAGTATGGTACCAAGTGAACGTTCGCCAGGAGAATACTTAATCATGCCGTAATGGCTGATACTGTGAGCTTGGTTGTATACAACCTATTATTTAAATCTGGTAATGACAATTTAATATCGAAGCAAGGAGATTAGAAATATATGAATAACAAAGGTAATAAACCTTAAGGATTTTAACTGGCCTTGAGGAATGTGTGTGTTAAAATTAAGTGAATGTAGTTCAGGATATCTACTCTTAGGGAAGTATAAACTACAGAACATTTATAAAATACAAAACTGGTAAGACTGTATATATGTAACAAATAACATGGAATAATACTGTACAACATTGAAAATATATTATTAATGTCCAACTGGAAGAGCTGCGTACCCAGGAAATATCCTAGGGCTCCTAAACATCATTTTAGAAAGCAGACCCAAACTAGTACAGCAAATAAACCGTACTGCAGAGAGTATATGAAACTGTCAAGAAGAAAGCATCAACACTGCTCACACATCAGCATGTCTGAGGCAGCACAGGCAAGGACAAAAGTAACAGTGAATAAGCTTATATACGAGGACATAACACACTGTCCAAAATGACACCCATAGTCCCCATCCATAGTCCCCGAAAACATTGGCGCGTAGATAACTTAAATATGATGCCAGGTCAATAGCTAAGGTCAAGTTCAGGTGTGAAGGATGTGTGACAATACGCTACCAACAGACTCAAAAATGTTCCATAACCTAAACATTATCTCTGAGAATTTGCAGGTCACATACATAGAGGACATACAGCCTCTCTCACAAGCAAGTATTTATGCTACCAGAGTAACTATGACACAGACACACAGATGACGAGAGTGGGCAGCGGACAGGACGTGCGTTCTGAGTGACGGCTGGCTGAGCTGTAATGCAGGTGAGGCTTAGACAGCAGTCCTGCAAGACAAAGTGAGTAAATCATGGCTTCTCCGGGAGCTGCTAGAAACTTCATAATCGTTAATATATTACCAAGCTTTCAGTGTGTCCTTAACAACTCCCTGACTAAGATTTAACTACTCAAACACTGCCACACAACAAGCCAAACCGAACATAGAGTAAACACATCCTAGATACCTTCCTCAGTGCTCACAGTTCATGTAAATATTGTAACATAAAGTATATGGAAGTGTCTTCCTACTTTATCGTGATGATAAGGGTAATCTGTAATGAATAAGTGTTAGTAGTGATGAGTAAGTAAAGGTAAGAATGAGATATATTACAATAACCTAATATTACTCACCCAGCTTCAAACAAATTGCAATAAGCAAGTCCCATAATCTACTTATTAAAATACGTATTTAAGAGTAAATTTTAATATATCACAGTATTAAAATGTTCAGTCGATCACATAAACATATGACTCACTGAATGTAACTTTTTTACAAGCATTTTATATGTGGTTCTCTGTAAGGATTATTCCATTGACAGAAAAGGTTGGAAATTATGTATTTAACAATTTTAGAAAAAAAAGTGATGAATTATTTTTCCCATACAGAATGTTTTGTATTGGACAACGTATTCGTTAGCAGAGTTATCTGCAACGCACTAAGAGTGTTGCAGAGGCACTGGGTATAAGATTGAGAAACCAACTCATGGTGTGAAATGTGCCTAGAGAGATTTTTCAACATGATTCACATGCGGCAGCTTCTCCCTCATACATAAACCTCTATTCATATCCTGTCTGAAAATTCACATGTCGTGTTTCTCAGTGATCCGGAGCTTGTTGATATTAGACTAATGACAAGATGACGGACTCGAGTCGGGTCGTGTAGTCTGATTCATAGAGGGAGTCAGTCAATGTGAGTCACCTTTATATACAACTCTTTCAAGCTTATTAATGGGAGGATCTCGCCACTTTGAATGGAAAACAATGATGGAACTTGGAAAATGCAATATTACTTATTAAGTAGAATAAATTGGCAATGGCGGTGTCACAAGGGTCACAAGATGGATATTTAAGTTTAAGAAATGCAATGACCAAAACAGCCAATAATTTTTTTCTGCCCCAGTACGGCAGAGAATTTGTCTCAGTATCGGTACTTATACCACGTGTTAAACTAGTCGGTAATAAAGCTGCATTACTCGAAATAACAGCGTTTAGCAACCTTTCTCTGAAAAGGTTTTTCAATGTGTTGGTCTCTTATCTTGAACTAGTATGGGAAATTAACATTTGTTTTCCAGTATGTGTACCATTGCTTGTTATCCCGAAGTAATGCCATTATGAGGGCTGTGTACCTTTGCTTGTTGTACCGAAACAATGCCATTATGAGGGTTGTGTACCTTTGCTTGTTATCCCGAAGCAATGCCATTATGAGGGTTGTGGCGAGATTCTCTGTTCAAGTAGAGGCAACCTTAGAAATCCACTCAGACGAGGCATCAAACTTTTCAATTTAATACATTTTAAGGTCTTTGTTAATTGCGAATAACTAGTAGGGATTCGTCTGTGTGTGTGTGTGTGCTTGGGTGCACGCTTGTGTGTGTGTTTGCGTATGTATTTGTGTGTTCGTGTGTGTGTGTGCTCGTGTGTGTATGTACGCTCGTGTGCGTATATGTACTCACCTATTTGCGTTACAAGGGTCGAGATATAGCTCAGCGTGTGTGGTCGTGTACATGCGAGCTCGTGAGTGTGTGTGTGTGTGTGTGTGTGTGTGTGTGTGTGTGTGTGTGTGTGTACTCACCTATTTGTAGTTGCAGGGGTCGAGTCATAGCTCCTGGCCCCGCCTCTTCACTGATTGCTACTAGGTCCTCTCTCTCCCTGCTCCATGAGCTTTATCATACCTCGCCTTAAAACTATGTATGATTCCCGCCTCCACTACTTCACTTTCTAGGTTATTCCACGGCTTGACTACTCTATGACTGAAGAAATACTTCCTAACATCCCTTTGATTCATCTGAGTCTTCAGCTTCCAATTGTGACCTCTTGTGTCTGTGTCCCATCTCTGGAACATCCCGTCTTTGTCCACCTCGTCTATTCCGTGCAGTATTTTATATGTCGTTATCATGTCTCCCCTGACCCTCCTGGCCTCCAGTGTCGTCAGGCCGATTTCCCTCAACCTTTCTTCGTAGGACAATCCCCGTAGCTCTGGGACTAGTCTTGTTGCAAATCTTTGCACTTTCTCTAATTTCTTGACGTGCTTGACTAGGTGTGGATTCCAAACTGGTGCCGCATACTCCAGTATGGGCCTGACGTAAATGGTATACAGAGTCTTGAACGAATCCTTACTGAGGTATCGGAACGCTATCCGTAGGTTTGCCAGGCGCCCGTATGCTGCAGCAGTTATCTGCTGTGTGTGTGTGTGTGTTTGTGTGTGTGTGTGTGTGTGTGTGTGTGTGTGTGTGTGTGTGTGTGTGTGTGTGTGTGTGTGTGTGTGTGTGTGTGTGTGTGTGTGTGTATGTGTGTGTGTGTGACCCAATTAGTATTTCCACTAATACTCATTACAGTTGTGACCGGGAGTGGACGTGTGAATTGCTCATTACTTCACAATTTGTTCATGAGTGTAACCAAGTATTGACGTGTAGATGATTTATTACCTTTCTAACTTGTTCATGATTGTGACCAGATCTATCTGGAGTTCATTACCTTTGTACATTGTTCAGCTATCAAAACTTTGGGGCCCAGTCCCTTGACCCATTATGTACCTCTGTAATCCTTTGACTACCGCCGACAGGATGGGTATGGGGTGCATAATAGAGATATTAAATCGTTCTGCTTATCGCCCTAAGGATAACTGTACTATTGAAAGATTTCATCGGACACTTTAAAGCACTTTAATGTGACTATCAGATTATTTTCAATTGGGTAGGTTAGGTAAGGTTTCTCGGGAAAAAGAACAAGAGTACCAAGAACCAGGATTGCAAACCAAGAAGCAGGATTGCAAACCAAGAAGCAGGATTGCAAACCAAGAAGCAGGATTGAAAACAGAATGTAGATCTAGTATACACAGATTTTGCAAAAGCCTTCGACAAATGTGATCATGGTGTAATAGCACACAAAATGCGTGCTAAAAGGATAACTGACAAAGTGGGCCGATGGATCTTCAACTTTCTAACCAGTCGAACACAAAGAGTAGTGGTAAACAGAGTTAAATTGGAAGCTGCCATAGTGAAGAGCTCTGTTCCACAAGACACAGTAGTCGCCCCCAACCTGTTCTTCATCCTCATATCAGACATAGATAGAGATGTAGACCATAGCACCATATCATCCTTTGCAGACAATACTAGGATCTGCATGAGAGTGTCATCCATCGAGGACATGGTAAATCTCCAAGAAGGTAAAAGTTTTCCAATGGGCAAAGAAGAACAATATGATGTTCAATGAAGGCAAATTCCAACTACTCCGCTATGGAAAACTGTAGGAAATAATAGCTAGAACTGAGTACACTACAAACTCTAATCACGCAATAGAGCGGAAAGGTAATGTGAAAGACCTGGGAGTGGTAATATTTGAGGATCTCACCTTCAAGGATCACAACAATGCACTATCACATCTGCGAGGAAAATGATAGGATGAACAATGAGAACCTTCAAAACAAGAGACGGCAAGCCTGTGATGATCCTTTTTTAAATCACTTGTTCTCTCTAGGCAGGAACATTGCTGCTCATTAACAACTCCATTCAAAGTATGTGAAATCGCAGATCAAGAGAATGTACAAAGAAACTTTACTGCACATGTAAGTTTTATTAAACACCTTAACTACTGGAAACGCTTGGAAACACTTATCTTGTACTCACTGGAGCGCAGGTCTTAATCATATGATTATCTGCAGCTGGAGCTTTTGGTCATCTGACCGAGGCCTTTCGCTGGCTTACCAGTCCACCCCTTTAAAAAGTATGGTTACAGTTTCAACCATTCGTTTTGTCTGCAATGAGTCGTTCAGTTGTCGTTTCTTTGAGCTAATATACGGCAAGTCGATGAGAGAGCATTTAACTCTTCTCAATGAGCACTTTATTTCGGCAGTGAAAGTACTGAGGCTTCCTTGCACGATGTCCCTTAACTTCTGGATAAATTTTGCCAGACCTGTGACCTGGCTGTGGCACAAAACAGTGCAACAAACAGTGAGAAAACAGTGTGCTATGTCAGCCACGCTTCAACTTTTTTGATGGGCGTTTTGGTCCTACATTAGTAATTAGTCCTGATACTATATGCTGCAACTAGATTCACGGACCACTTTAAAAATCAAGGTGAAATTGTTAAAACTGTGTGGTTCACTTGGCTGAATAACGAAGTTTCGAGAGTACATTAATTAACCTACTTACAAAGTATAATATAACACTCCAACATGAATGCCTTTCATGAATCCAGTTGACCATAATTATGAAGAAATAATTGATATATCATGTGGTGTCTCCGTACATTCCAAACTGATTGGTCTCTATTCTCACTAGAAGAAAAGTCAACTGATTGTATATTTGATGATGTGGCTCGATTATGTATACTGGATTCTCACGATGTGGATGTAAATAATATTGCTCCTGTCAATTGGCAAATAATCCAGTTAACTTCAGTCTACTACAGGTTGAGGCGTGGTTTCTGTTTGATATCTATCTCATAGAAATAAATAATAATCCGTGGGCCTCATCCTGTATTCTTGTTCCTAAGTCAGATGCCATAAAACACTCGTAGATGGGCTTGTACAGGTTCAATGTTTCCATTAAGCTATATGGAAATACTTTACTCAGAGGGAATGACAGCACTGTCCTGGTGGGATAAGCTGGGTCTGTTGAAAGGATACTATCAGGTCCCCTTAATAAAATGGGTGGAATTCAAATTGTGAATCTCGCCTGCAACGTCACGACATCTCATGACTCAGGATTCAAACACGCTACTGTGTGTGGATGCTGACCTGAATAACATTGTCATTTTCAGCGAGTTGTTTGACCAGCATTTGTTGCTGGTGAAGACTTCGTAAAACCGCGTCAGTATGACCTGACAGTCAAATTAACAGGGAGCATGGACAGTCAAAACTAATATGACAGCCACAAATATTATTATTTTACAATAATATGAGTTTATAACCCTTATCTATGAAAATTAATGAATATAAAATGTAAACAGAGCCATAGATATTTGCCAGCCTAGTTAATATATATCAGAAACTCCCAAGTACAACTACATAAATACTTTATTAACAATGATATAATAACTAATCCTTCGCTCTAAACTATATATCAGCCAGACTTGGAAACAATCCTCGAGCATTTTGAGTTGCAAATTTTGTAGAGGTAATAAATACATTTATATTGCAATACTAACAGAAAATTTAAACATTCTATAACGCTTTCATGGCGAATGCAGCATAACAAAGCTAATGGAATGCTCCTGGTGTCCCACTTTGTTCTGGATTACAGAGAGTGAGGTATATAAATAACTTCATATTAGCTCTGAGTTGTTACAAATAATTTATCTACCAAAAATTTTACGATTTATAATAACATGAATTTAATTTCCTTGATTTTTTTCTGTAATAACCTTAACAATTTGCTTTTGTTATTTATTTAAGAAAGGTGTAGCAATACCGATGTGCATGAGGTGTGCTCGAAAACTCTACTGTCAACACCCTGATGTTTAGAAGCAATATGTAAATCAGACATATTTACATCTCATGTGACACCAAATATCATCCCGGTCACAGCAGAAAGTAAACAGGACCGACCAGCAATAGATACAGCATATTTCGTGTTATGTTGCAGATGTGATTCATGCTACAATATGATGTATTCCCCCATTCTATCGTAGAGATTCATCTACAGTAGTAAGAGCACATGGACCTCTCCCAAGGTTTCTCTTTGCGCCCCCATGCATTTGAGATTATATATTTATACGTTAAATGAAATTCATGTCATGATTAGAATTACCTTCAAACTTAAGATAACTTTTTTATTATTAGTTATAAATTACACTATGAGTTAGCTCCTTGGCTCTCGATTCTCTTTAATGGCGAGATATGATTAACGTGGTACCTGGTGTTGCTGTATCTGGAGACTATAGAGAGATATTTTTTTTCTTTTTTAGGAACTCGAGCCATAATTCTTTTTCACACAAAATAAGTAAATTAGGATTAGTGGTAGAGTATATACTTTAAGACTCTATTACGCACTTTATTATCCTGTTTTTACTTTGTCTTTTGCATGTTATGTCCCTATTGCCTTAAGTATTGACTATATGCATCATAATACTTAAAGAGGGAGTAGTGTGTTGTGAAGGAGGGAGTTACGTTTAGTGATGGAGAGCGTGATGTGTAGTGAAGGAGAGTGGTGTAATGAAGGTGGAAGAGATAAGTAGTGATTGAGGAAGTGGTATTGTGTTGATTGAAGTGGTATGTATTGAAGGTGGAAGTGGTGTATAATGAAGGTATCGTAGTCTGTTACGATAACGAGAGTGGTATAGTGATGACGGGAGTCATGATTAGTGAAAGCGAGTGTGGTGTAATGAAGGCGGAGAAGTTTTTAGTGTTGGAGGAAGTGATGTAGTGATGGTTGAAGTGGTTTGAAGTGAAGACAAGTACGTTGTACTGAAGGAAAATGAGTGGTGTGTAGTGAAGAAAGGAGAGTTGTAGCGAAATTGAAATTATAGTATAGCCAGTGGTGGATACAAGAGGTGTATAACATACACCGGTGGATACATGGGATGCATTGTTATCTGAAAGTTATGTATCACTTAATATTCTAAGTATTTAAAACAAAAGTGGCGTAGAGTATAGTTTAGGAACAACAGATGTTGTAACCACACGGAGTGCTGCTGCAAATGGTTTTAGTGCCACAGGCGAGGGGACATGTTTTCTCGTTATTTTTACTCCTGGATAGAGGGGAAGGCTTCTGTACATTCTGTTTCAGTTGTTCTCTGTGTGTAGTTTATACCTCCATTACTTTGCTGTAAAATATAACTCTCAGAATAGAGATTCAATAATGCCGTTTGAGTGTCTAAACTCGGTTTCACTGAACTGAAGTAAATTAAGATCTATTTACATGAACTAAAAATGTAATAAACATCGGTATCCTCGATTCCGATGTATTGAAAGGTCTTAAAGATTGTGTTTATTCCACCTGTCTTATTACCGATGGATATGGCAAGGGATTATTAATGAACCTTAAAGAGGGTGTTGAAGATAATTTTCTTAATGGTGAGATTGTAGGAATCAGTTTTTTTTATGACTGAAGGGTATCTGTTGGTGTTTAATACTGATTTACCACTGATTACCTGATACTGGCGATTTAGTAGTTTTATTTGTTTAGTGAATAGGAAGAACTGTGATGGTGTTTCAGGTGAAAACAAAGGAATTCTTTATTGATCCTTATTTAGTAATTATTATTGGTAAGGTGTGGATCAAGCGAGACGGTATATACCATAAATTAATTTACTTAAGAAGGTTCATTTGAAATTGTGAAATTGACGTCAATAATAATTTACAATTTATCGCTCACTTACATAATTTATTTTTTAAATGCTATTACTTAAATTTTAAAAATCTTGAAACTGATTTTGTATAATGTTCATTTACAATATGAAAGGTGATTACAGGAATACAAAGAAAATGAATAATGACTGCAGGAAGGCAGATGAAAGTGACTACAAAGGGTACAGAATATGTGAGAGGTGATTACATGGTTACAAAACATGAGAAATGAATACATGAATGCAGAAAATGAGAAATAAGTACAGTGGTACAGAACAAATGAGAGGTGAGTACAGTGGTACAGAACAAATGAGAGGTGAGTACAGTGGTACAGAACAAATGAGAGTTGAGTACAGTGGTACAGAACAAATGAGAGGTGAGTACAGTGGTACAGAACATGAGAGTGGTTGGTTGGTTTATCAAGATTAAAATCTATCGTCAACACGAAGTTCACGAACGCTTCTTGCTTCCTGCACACTACCAATCACGGATATTTTATTAGCCAATGTAGAGAATAAAGCAAACTCTTAGTGTATATATTCTGGTGTATATATCTCTCTATGTATAATTTCAGCTTTCATAAATAAAAATATGCTTCATGCAATAATAAACACATTCCTGATAATAAAGCTAGAACTCATTATTTCTTAGGCAGGCAAAGTCAAATACACTAGTGGATGGTCCCACTGTGATCCCGCCGCCTCCTGCTACGACTCGCCTGTCTACAGTATAAAATAAGCCACTTCTCCAGCCATATGCTGTACTTTCTACAGGAGTGATGGACTGAACACATCAGTTCCAGACTGAGGGACTGATTACCTCAAACTCCTCCTCTCCTTACTCCTCTCTGCTTTGTATTGGACAGAAGAAGCCACTGTGTGGCGATACGTTTCCTTAATAAATATTCCAATATGTTGCATAAGTGTCTCAATCTTCAGTCCTTACGTTACCTAGCAGTTAACACCGCGCTTCAGAGGCCTCCCAACGAATTTATGGATACAGGTCTCTGTGCCAGACCCGTTGGTGATACTATTAGCGTATTTAAGTCCTAGTAATGTGGCCACTAAATACTGGGTGGGGAAATCAGGAATAGTTAATTTACGGTTAATAAGCGTGCCCATGACCAACGATCAGGTAATTTGTAATTTGTATTTACTAAAGTTTGTACTCCTGAAAGTGCTATACAAGCCACTTGTGAGACTGAGATGTTAGAAGTCTTGCAACAGTCCTTGCTAGTGAGAGCTTCTCAGAAGGAAGCAGACATTACGCACATTACAATAACATTATAAACTATATATATCTTATCACTCAACTCCATCGGGCATATAAATGTCTACCATAAGATGATATAAATAAGCTTGGTTTAATTCCAACCCATCCACAAACTTTCTATTTAACATTATCCGACGAATTAATAATAAAGACAGATGTACAGCGATGTTGAAACTCTCCAGACTAATTAATGACTCAGAACAACAGCAGTTTAAATAAACCAAACAGCCTCACAATTTTCCATGACTGACGATATAAGGGCAAATTTATTTTTATTTTTATCTGTGTGAAACATCGCACGAAACATACCGAAAAAATCTAGTGTTATAAGATTAAAGATTTCTAACAAAGTAAACTCGTAAGGTAAACTGTGCCGCCTAACGTAAAGTATTCCGCCGGCAATATAACAAAGATAATTACTTAAATAATTCCCCTTAAGGAAGGTTCCTTGACGCTGATGACGGGCTCTTGATCTAAGGAATTAGATCTGTGCTCCGGTTCCCTGAATTGAGCCTGAATACTTCCCATCCCCCCCACATGCGCTGTATAATCCTACGGGTTTAGCGCTCCTAATAAAAAAAAATATTGAAATAAGTAGGTTTTACTTATCTTTTTGAATGTTTATTGAAAGATCACATCATTGGATACAGAAGATAACATTTACCCATTATAATGGGTAAATTTTATCTTCTTTATCCAGTGATGTGATATTTCAATAAACATATTCAAAAAGTTATTTTAATATTTTTTTTATTAGGAGCGCTAAACCTGTAGGATTATGGGGGTAGAGAGTATCTACACTGGCCATATACTACCTCAACTTGAAGATTTAAATTCTATTATCAATATCCATTCAGAATACATTCAAGATATGAAAAAATGTAAACCTGAACTCACATTCACAATGTTCACGTCATTACGTGTTTTTTCAGTCATTTCTAGAATTTTCATTTATCACATTACTGTCATACTAAGCTACAAGACACAGTCGATGAGGAGATAATCAAAATTATTGTTCTTTGACAATATGACAGAACTACGAAAACAGATTGACTTGTTTGTTAAAAGTGAAAGTTGTAAGATTAAATAAAGGCAATCATAACAGCAGAAGTATTGTACACAAACAGATGCCTTGACGAATAAATAGCCGGTGAGGAAAAATGTACGTCCATCACTAGGATATCTATATTGTCTTGGGAACGTTTCGAAAATGAAGATACCCAAGTGATACATACGTGTTGCAAATGTATCATATTAATCAGTTTGTTGATACTGTATACCATTAATGTACGAAGAGAAACAGCCAGACATTATAGCAATTGTGTAATTATTGAAGAAATTTTTTTTTTATATTTTTATTTAAAACAACACAATACATTAAATAAATAAAAGAACACAGTATCAGTTCTTACTCAAAATTATAAATCTCATTGTCTAAATGAACACAGACGATTAACGTTGTGTTGTCACACCTGTCCCTCATCCCATATACATTACATCCAATGTAACTATGTTAAGTAAGATTACATCATTATTATTATAACCAAGGAAAACCCAAACCTACAATCTGCATTATTTTTTCCACTTTGTTATTTATATATTATTAATCCACATAATCTTCAAACTCCTTTACAATACTCATTATTTTTTTTTTTTATTTTATTTAAAACGTCATATAACAACATATTAAATATATAAAAATCCATCCTTCATTAAACAGGTATACAAAACATAATACATGAACATAATACACCTTATAAAGTACGCTGCAGCACATATCCGATATTTACACCTAAGCCAACTAGTATTTCCCTAAACCATATATGATGAAATATTTTTTTTTTTTTTTTTTTTATAATTTAAAAAATAAACAATACATTAAATAATCATAGGATTACCTATCATTACATTCATAGTAAGTATAATTACAATTGTCAATATATACACTAGAACGGTTATAAATATTCGTCAGTCCCCTATTCATTATGTACCTATCCCAAGGTAACACAAGAATATACAAATTCTTCGTTAACTTAATTAAAACCTCTTATATACATTATAAACAAAGAAACTATTCATCAATAATAATATGCCTTAGTGTTTGATTTTATGTCAATAAAACCTTTGTAAAGACATAATACATAAACAAGTGCATATATAATAAAATATCCAAAAACGAACGATATGTAACGCAACTGGTAGTCAATTTACTTGATTACTGCAAAGATACAAAATATTCAGTACATTACACAAAAAGTTCCACTTAATAGCATGAGATAATTCTGAATTGCCAAACAAGTAACATTATGCAACATACACACACCACATTCTTATCACATATACACACACACATTATGAGAGATTATGTACACAATACAAAATTGTTACCCTCATATCTGATCACATTCCAAAACATATATCCCAGGAGACCCCAAGCAGAACGTTACCAGGTATCATCCACATGGCTGATACAAGGAAAATATAAAATGAAAAACTATATATATAAGTTGCTCAAGGTGCTTTTACATAACACCTGTCATGCAGTTCATGTGTTTGCTTCACAAGAGACCCACTCTCTTAATCACGTCAATTTAAGAACAAAAAATTAGTTTCCAAGCAATAGTATATATATTTGTTTGAATAAAACATCATCCAAACTAACGATCATACCTATCATTTATACATTAAACCGCACCCATACCAATCGTATGCCACCTTCACTCACACATATTCAAGAAGCCAGCCTCGTGTACCCTTTAAGGTATTAACTCCCATAAATCCCTGACCTTGAATCTGCAATATCCCTTTGAAAATAAGAAAAACCATCTATTTCCCGTAATGTCTTTATTTCTCTGTTGTGTACCATAAAATATCGCTACCAGTGCTCTGATTCTCTCCCTCACAGATAAAAGCCTATATACCCATGACGTATATACAAAATCCGTCACTAAATATCCGATTGCATTCTGTACCGGCGTTTCGACCCCCCCCACATCTAAACTTAAAGCTCTTAAGACACTAAACCCACCCCCTCCCACCATTCTTAACACCTTACCAAACCACAACCTTACGTGTTCCAATCTCTTACAGAAATAAACTGCATGAAAGACCGTATCAGGATCTCCACACACACAACACAGCCCCCCCTCCTGCACGCGCCTATTCGCTAAAACTTCCCCGGACGGCAGTATATTATGTAAAAATTTAAACATTATCTCCCTGACCTTGGCTCGTAACCTTAATGCTTTTAAACGACCCCATATGTCCTTCCATGCATACATTGGATATATTCCCTCCACCTTAGCCACTACCTCCCTGCCCTCTACCAGTGCCAATTTGCCGATCTTGATCTTGTGTGGATCTTTTACATAAATTAACATCCTCAACATGTCCTCACATCTCTTTACATCCGTTCCGGTCAACCAACGTACCAAGTCCCGTCTTATCCAGGTCAAACCCGTGCCAGCCTTTCTACCCTCTCTCAAGTAGCTATGCTTGACATACATGCCTAACATTCTATTATGCAGATTCATTAGCCCCAGGCCACCCCGGCCAACCGGGAGCGACACCACATCCCTCGTTAACCAATCACAACCTGAACCCCAAATATATCTATAAACACGCGTTAACATACGCTTTTCATCATATGGATGTAACGGATAAATACATGCCACATGCCACAACTTACTGAACAAAATCACATTCACCACAATTGCGCGCTGATGTATAGACAAGCCTCCTTCCCTCAAACCTGTTAAACGACCTAAAACCCTCTCTACAGCCTCACTTGAATTCACCTTCCTCGCATCCTGTATGTTATCCCTATGCACAATCCCACACACCTTAATTTGATTTACTAAAGGCCAGCCTTCCCTCTGGCCTAATACCACACCCGCACAATCCCCCACCTCCATAAGCATTGATTTTTCCTTATTAACCGACATAACGGTTGCTTTCCCGAAACAGTCCACCAATTCGCTCACTTTTCCTAAAACCTTGGCTCCACGAAATAAAACCGTAGTGTCGTCCACGTAACCTATAATTCCTGATTGTACCCCCACCCAACCTTGCTTGTCATCCTGTCGTACAATCCCCCTCACGGCTCTAAAAAACGGGTCCTGAATCAACGCAAAAAGAATTTGTGAAATAGGACACCCCTGCCGTAATCCCCTATGCATCCTAACAACTTTTCCCAACCTACCGTTTACCTGCACCCTAAACGTAGCCTGCTCGTACAAAACCTGTGCCCAACTAACAATTTCCTTTCCGAAACCTTGCCACTGCATAAACTTCCATAATGCATCTCTCTCCACGCAATCGTATGCAGCGTGCCAATCTAAAGCTAATATTCCACCCTTATTACCCCTCCCGCTTTCCTCAATGAACCTGCGAATAATTCCTTGTCCCACACACATAGATCGTCCTGGCACACCATATTGTCCCTCGTCCAGAACTCTCTCCAAAACCCGTTTTATCCTATTTCCTAATAATTTCGCAAAAATTTTATAGTCGCCACACATTAATGAAATTGCCCTATAATTATGTATATAATTCCCAGATTTTTTTTTCGGGACTAGAACAACCACCCCTGTTCTTTGTTGCTGTCCCATAATGCCACTACTTTTCATGGCATTAAATAATATCACCAAAAAATCGCGAATACAATCCCAATTGTCCTTGTAAAAATCACAAGGGATTCCGTCAATCCCCGGCGACTTCCCTACACTCATACCCTCCACAGCTAACCTAATCTCTTCTTCACTTATAGGTCCATTCAAAGCCAACCTGTCCATGTACTCTAGATTACAACGTACATATTCACCCATTTCTCCCAGCGCCCCCTTAGAAATCCCAGCATTTTTGTATTGCAATTCATACCATGCGTCTACAAAGGTATTCATAGCCTCCGTTGACCGAAGGACCTGCCCCCTACTAAAGTTTCCCAATGACTCCTGAACCTCTAATCCCATTAATTCTGTCGCCTTACGGCGTCTGCCCTGCTCTCGCAAGACATACGCCGAAGGACGGTCACCCCATAAAACCTCATCAATTCCACTTGCTATCCGCGCCGCATCAAAAATACGATTGTGAAAGTCTCTAATTAAGCGTTTTAAATTTTCAATTTCAACCACCGGATACACTCCCCCACCCTTTGTATAACATGCTTGCAGTTGATTTTCAAGATAGTTCAAGAGCCCATACTGCATTCTCTTGTCTTCTTTTCCTTGCTGCTGATAAAAATTCCTCACCTTCACCTTACCGACAGTATCCCACCATTCGACTATATCAATTCCCTCCTGCCATTCAGCCCACCATCCTCTCCAAGCACTCACAAAATCTTCCCTCACACCTCTTTTGTGCATTAAACCCACATTCAACTTCCAGAAACCTCTGTAACGCCTCGGTAAACCTACCCAGTCAACATCCGCCATAACACCTCTGTGATCGGAAAAGCTCACATTTAACACACGTACACTCCTGACGCTGACACCTCTAGAAACGTATATGCGATCCAGTCTTGCCGCATACTCCCTTCTAACGAACGTATGCATGACCCCACCCACCTCATCCCCCCCCCCCCACATCCGTAACATTAACACTCCGCAAAAGGTCCCCTAAATATCCTGAAAAAAAACCTCTCCCTCTCGGTTCGACATCCTTGCGACGATCAGTGCAATTCCAATCACCCCCAATAATCGTGACGACTGGCAGTGATCTTAAATGGTACACCAACACGTCCCTAAAAAACGCATTTTTTACACGCATGTCACCTTCCGCCGGTCCGTACACCCCCAGGAAGGCCACCCGTACCCCACCCCACACCCCATCAACCCTAACAACCCTCCCCTCCTCTCCCACCTCATATGTTTGCAAAGAAAACGGGCTAGCCTCTTTAACTAACACTGCTACACCACCTTTCAGTCTATTAGAACAGCCCATGTACAAAATATATTCAGGAATCAGCAATTCACCTAAAGATTTATAATTGTGTTCTTGTAAGAATACAACATCGGGTACATAATTTTTTAACAAAACCTCCAAATACTTACGTTTTTCAACAGACCGTAACCCATTTATATTTAAAGTAAGACACTTGAACGTTTCATTGGAGGTTTACCCTTGGATACCTTGACATTCTTGGTTCCCTTGTGTGTATCTCCACTTCTTCCCCCACCCCCCCCTGTGTCGTTCTCCTTGACATGCTGAACACATGTAGATTTGCCCTTGACTCTACGAGTCACATCGCACCATGCTTTGTTCCCCGACCGTTGTCCTGGTGTCAAAACATCTTGAGAGTCAGATATCACCGCCACTCTCTTACGAGAACTGCGGCCAGTATCCATCTCATCTTCAGAACTGTTGTTTCTATGAACTTCCACGACCACAACCTGATGTTCAGCAATATGCCCGGCGGATGCCCCGTCCTTCTCCTTCACACTTACATCCTCTAAACCACCGTGAAGCCCCTCAGATGTGGAAGCATCCAATAAAACATTCAGAACTTCTTGAATAGATTGCTCCACGTCAACCTGAGTATGAACGAGATCTTCCTCAGTCGTCGCCGATACCACGCCCACGTCCTCCACTGCACCAGGGAGGGTTAGACATATCGGCGAGTCTTCAACCTCACCCTCTACCTCCTCACTCCATGATTTACGAGGCAATATATGTTGTTGTGTAGCAGCAGCATATGATCGCTGCTCCGTTGAAACATCAAACCGCCTTACCTCCGTCGTTTTATCACGTCTTGTAGGGCATTGCGCCGCCATATGGTCATACATCCCACAAATCCTGCACGTACGCCTTTGTCCTGAGTACGTAACGTACACTTGCGTACGAAAGTCCTCCATAACCACATACGACGGAATAGGGTGCTTGAGGGACATTTTCAGGGAGAAAGACCCCTCCAGCATACCAACTAGAGGACCATCATGCCACCGTCCCATAGTTGCCGTATGAACCGTGCCATAGCGTGCAAAAACATTCCTCAAATCACTCTCGTCCGCCTCAAAAGGAACGTTTCGTACCTTGATCCAGGTGTAAAAACGGGAGACGTCGTGAAGTCGAACAGTAACACCAGGATTAACAGTTTTGATCACATCCTGATAAGTGGCAACCATATTTTCGTAAGTACTATTTTGTCTGAATTTGACAAAAAGCCTCGAATTTCCGTTCAAAGAGACACCATACAGATCTTCATTATTGATACCATATGTATCTCGGAGTATCGCAGTAAGCAGTAGATGTGTATTCTGATTGTTGAACGAGCCTGTCACCAATTGAAGGCAGACGGTGTTGACTCGCCTACGTGCACCTTCCGCCATTGTGAGTGCACTGAAGAAAACTGCGCAGCAATCAACAGATTCAGGAGCTACTGCGCAGCCTGTCCGTACGGCCCAAGAGCGATACGAACAATGAAGAAATTACCAACAATATGTTTGATAAATGGACAACAGAGTAACTAGTGAACCACTTATTACAGCAATGTTTTACTCGCCAGGAGCTTCGTCAAGTTAATACAAACAGTACAGGGATAAAGAAGGTTTATAATGGGAATAAAGTGAGGTACAAGAGTAGCAACAGTAGTAGAAGTAATAGTAGTAGTAGTAGTAGCAGTAGTAGTAGTAGTAGTAGTAGTAGTAGAAATGGAAGGTATTTATTGTCAGATGATGGCGTGAACTACCTTATACATGAGGATACGTTCTAAAATTTCAGTGATGATGCTGTCTTTGTTTTTTTTTTAACTATCTGAAAAGAAGAAGAATGCTACTACAGGGCATTTTCGTGTGTGGCCCTTATTCTTTAATCACTAAATAGGTCTCATTCTCTTTCATCAAGTGAATGTTGGCCAAAGTAAAGAACCTTGAATCACTCAACGCAGGGGTATACATTATTGAATCTGAAGGCTGAGGCAGAAAGCTAGAAAACGTCAAGACAAATACAACTATTCTTTCAGATGCGACAGCTTGATCAACACCAGAAGACAACAGCAACGTGATGAATTGGGCTGACACACACTTAGGGATTAAGTGGGATGAAGACGAGAATGCCTAAAAGAGATGCTGTTTTCCACTTTGAATGCTGTTAACCTAGAACAAAGGCAGCTTCGTCATCTGAAATGTTAGCAAGAATCATCCTACTAGTTCTACAATTGATTATCAGGCTACTTCGTGAGGAAACTTCCAGAACTTAGGGAAGATAATGTCACAAACACGAGTAAAGGTAATTGTTTGTTTATAACAAAACATATTAACACTTATGGTCAGGGCTGTCTTTTTCTGCTGTTTCTTAAAATGCTTCCTTGATCCTTTGGCATCTAGCATCTTAGTCAGGCTGGGTGGATGTGGGTGGTTCTCTTCCCTTGTAGGATGCATCCATAGATGCACTTTCTTACTCATGCACTCTCAGGATGAAAGGCCTTGAGCTATCATTCAATTTCCCTCCCTTGAGGTGATATCTCAGCCTTATAAGCCTTGTGCTGTTATATTATTTTTACAATTCCTTGATAATGTAAAAAAATAACACAAGCAACCTCCTAGAGTTTGCTTTCTGCACACACACACAAAACTGGAATTTGAAAATTCAGCTGAATCACAGGAATGTTAGAAAGTATTTCTTCAACCACAGAGCTGTCAGGAAGTTGAATAGTCTGGAGAGTGATGTAGCGGTTGCAGGATCCATACATAGCTTTAAGAAAAGGTATGACAAAGTTTAAGGAGTAGGGAGAAAGTGGACCTAGTAGCGACCAGTGAAGAGGCGGGGCCAGGAGCTATTAATCGACCCCTGCAACCACCCTTAGGTAAGCACAATTAGGTGAATGTGTGTGTGTGTATAATGGTAAGAATTAACTAAGGTTAATAACCCAGGATAATCCAAGACGTTCTTTTCATGTAGGTGCCTTTGGAGAAGCTCTAAGTTTTGTGTAAAAGTTTGTCGAGATCTACGAAGCAATAAAACTGCCAAGACAGAGAGAGAGAGAGAGAGAGAGAGAGAGAGAGAGAGAGAGAGAGAGAGAGAGAGAGAGAGAGAGAGAGAGAGAGAGAGAACAATAATGTCAAAACACAACACTTGGCTCCACTCCACATCCAGCGAGAAATGAGCTTAAAACAACAACTACATTCTGGTTGTACCCTTCTCCAGAACATCTCTACATCTGATATCATTCATTCCTATTTTTTTTTGTCTTTGCAGACAGTACATTGAGATTTTGTATTTACAATAGTGGGTTGCAATGCAAATAGAGCCTCTGTTATGCCAAGACATTATGGGGCAACTTAACATTATTGTCTTACAGACTACTTAACACTAAGGATTATTACATAGTTGTACAGTAGGATAGTAATTATTTCATAGTTGAACAGTTGATTATTAATTATAAGTGAATCAAAATTTGTATAAGACAAAAGATAAATTCATATATTCAAAAATGCATTTTGTGAAAACAATGGTTCAATTATATTCCTGTCAACAATGGATAAATGGCTCAAAGTGATTGTTGAAGTTATGATATGGGAGAACATAAGTGAGTATGTGTGTACTGAGTATTAGTGTTTAGTCTAGGGTGATTAAGTGGCTTTTGAGAAGAGTCCTAAATTGATTTTCAGACCGGGTTACTTTAATATCTTCTGGTAATGAATTCCATATTTTGGGGCCCTTTATGTGCATAGAGTTTTTACACAGTGTGATATGGGCACGAGGTATATCAAAAAGAGATCTGTGTCTTGACTCACGAAATGGTAATGACACGATTGCAAACAAACCATACCACGGACGGGGATAGAACCCGCGATCAGAGAGTCTCAAAACTCCTGACCGTCGCGTTAGCCACTGGGCCAGCTAGCCACAATAAGATTCGTCCAACTAGATATATTTCTACACCATAGGAAGGTTAGCATAGGCACCACTGTGACCACAAATGCAAGTTTTTACAGACGAATCTCCAGCTAGCGTGGCCGTGACGAACTCTAGCTCAAGTCCCCTCGAAGCCGTCAACATGACTCACGAAATAGTAATGACACGATTGCAAACAAACCATACCACGGACGGGGACAGAACCCGCGATCAGAGAGTCTCAAAACTCCAGACCGTCGCGTTAGCTTTGAGGGGACTTGAGCTAGGACTGACCCCTGTGGGACCCCGTTCGTCACAGGTGCCCACATTGACACCTCGCCACGTACTATGACTCGCTGCTGTCTTCCTGACAAGTATTCCATGATCCATTGTAGTGCGTTCCCTGTTATTCCTGCCTGGTCCTCCAATTTTTGCACTAATTTCTTTTGTGGAACTGTGTCAAGCGCCTTCTTGCAGTCCAAGAAAATGCAATCCACTCACCCCTCTCTCTCATGTCTTACTGCTGTCACCATGTCATAGAACTCCAGTAGGTTTGTGACACAGGATTTCCCATCCTGATAATCTTCTCCATGACTTTGCATACTATACATGTCAATGACACTGGTCTGTAGTTTAGTGCTTCATGTCTGTCTCCTTTTTTAAAGACTGGGACTACATTTGCTGTCTTCCATGGTTCAGGCAATCTCCCTGTTTCGATAGATGTATTGAATATTGTTGTTAGGGGTACACATAGCGCCTCTGCTCCCTCTCTCAGCCCCATTGCCTTTGAGGTATCGAGCTCACTCAGAAGCCTCTTCACTTCTTCCTCGGTTGTGTGTACTGTGTCCAGCACTTGGTGGTGTGCCCCACCTCTCCGTCTTTCTGGAGCCCCTTCTGTCTCCTCTCCTTCCTTCCTTAGCCTGATTACCTGGTCCTTGACTGTTATTTTCCTCCTGATGTGGCTGTATAACAGCTTCGGGTCACATTTGGTTTTCGCTGCTATGTCGTTTTCATATTGTTGTTGGGCCTCCCTTCTTATCTGTGCATATTCATTTCCGGCTCTACGACTGCTCTCCTTATTCTCCTGGGTCATTTGCCTTCTATATTTCTTCCATTCCCTAGCACACTTGGTTTTTGCCTCCCTGCACCTTTGGGAGAACCATGGGCTCATCCTGGCTTTTCATTATTCCTGCTACCCTTGGGTACAAACCTCTCCTCAGTCTCCTTGCACATTGTTGCTACATATTCCATCATCTCATTAACTGGCTTCCCTGCCAGTTCTCTGTCCCATTGAACCCCGTTCAGGAAGTTCCTCATTCCCGTGTAGTCCCCTTTCTTGTAGTTTGGCTTCATTCGTCCTGGCCTTCCTGCTTCTCCCTCCACTTGTAGCTATACTGTGTATTCAAAGCTTAAAACCACATGATCGCTGGCCCCAAGGGGTCTTTCATATGTGACGTCCTCAATATCTGCACTACTCAAGGTGAATACTAGGTCCAGTCTTGCTGGTTCACCCTCTCCTCTCTCTCTCTTGTAGTGTCCCTTACGTGTTGGTACATGAAGTTTTCCAGTACCACCTCCATCATTTTAGCCATCCATGTATCTTGGCCTCCATGTGGCTCCAAGTTCTCCCAATCGATCTCCTTGTGGTTAAAGTCACCCATGATCAGGAGCTTTGCCCTGCATGCATGAGTTCTGGCCACTGCAGCCAGTGTGTCAACCATCTCTCTATTGCTCTTGTCATACTCTTCCCTTGGCCTCCTGCTGTTCTGTGGTGGGTTATACATCACTGCATTTACCACTTTGGGACCTCCAGAGTGAAGCGTTCCCGCTATGTAATCGCCTGCTTCTCCGCTGTCTCCTCTTTCCAGCTCATCAAAATTCCATCGTTTTTTGATCAGCAGTGCCACTCCTCCACCCCCCCCCCCTGTTCCCTCTGCTTTTCCTCAGGATCTGGTATCCCGTTGGAAAGATGGCATCTGTTATCATACCTGTAAGCTTGGTTTCTGTGAGAGCTATGATGTCTGGTGATGCCTCTTTGTCTCTTTCGTGCCACTCCTCCCACTTATTTATAAATAACCACTTATTTGTTATTCCATCAGCGTTTGTGTACCATACCTTCAGTTTCCTTTCCAACACTGTGGTTTGGGGGGCCTTGGAGGGTGGGAGACCTGGTAGCATACTGTGGGATTCTATAGCTGAGTGTTGGGTGGAAGCTGTGAGTATGGATTGAAGTTTGTGTTGGAATGGTGTGATAGGTTGTCGGGTTCTGATGATGGTTCTGTGTATGCTTGCCCTTGCTGTGAAGCGGGAACTTTAGCCACCAGGCCCCTCCTCTTCGTGTGTGTGTATGTGTGTGTGTGTTTGTGTGTGTGTGTGTGTTTTTATCAAGACAATATATTCAATCACCTTTTAAAATTGTTTTTATTGTTTTATGATTTTGGATGTAATAACCGAACAGTAATTTATGTTATATAAATAAATATACAAAAAGTTCCAGTAATTAATTTTGTCCAATCGTTGTCTGAGTTGCCAGATATCACTTTCTTCCAGCAGAGTGTCCAGAAACTTTCTTCTCCAGCTGAACATTACCAGAGATCAACCTCTCATCTCTCATTCCTCTCTATGGACAAGAGATGATTAATATATCACGTATTTTTGTCATGTTTGGAGAACAGAAAAAAATATTTTGTAAATAAATATTATACGTATTTCGATTTTTTTACTATACATGTAAGCTAAGGAAAGAGTTGCAGGAGCATCCTGCACAAGTAAACCAAAGAGAGGGGTCTACTGGAGCTTCCTACACAAGTAAGCCACTGAGAGGGATCTACTGAAGCTTCCTACACAAGTAAGCCACTGAGAGGGATCTACTGGAGCTTCCTACACAAGTAAGCCAAAAAGAGGGATCCTCTGGAGCTTCCTATACAAGCAAAGCAGAGGGATCTACTGGAGCTTCCTACACAAGTAAACCAAAGATGGACATACTGGAGCTTCCTGCACAGGTAAGCAAAAGAGGGATCTACTGGAGCTTCCTACACAAGTAAACCAAAGATGGACCTACTGGAGCTTCCTGCACAGGTAAGCAAAAGAGGGATCTACTGGAGCTTCCTACACAAGTAAACCAAAGAAAGGGATCTAATGAAGCTTCCTACACAAGTAAACCAAAGAGAGGGAACTTCTGGAGCTTTCTACGCAAGTAAACCAAAGAGGGGGAACTACTGTAGCTTCCTGCACAAGTAAAACAATGAGAGGGAACTACTGGACCTTCCTACACAAGTAAACCAATGAGAGGGATCTACTGAAGCTTCCTACATAAGTGGCATGGAGTAAGATCGTGGTAACAAGACTAGGCGAGGGTTAAAACAGACGGGTTACCAAGGAAAGAGAAAGACAATGAATGGAGGAAGAATATATGGAGAGCAGGACAGCTAAGTAGCTTCGTGGAACATATGAGAACAGTGACCGACAAAATTCAGATTCTAAATATAGCAAACAGGGAAAGGAACCAGAGAGAGAAAAAAGAATGAAGGAGAGTGGTAGTAATCTTAAGAATGAGAAAGTTAATGTAAATAAAGAAAGAACATAAGGATTGAATACGGGAAGAAGTTACCCACAGAATTAGTGAGTGAATAATGACAAAGAAAGCAAAACACAAACGATGAAAAGGCGCATGAAAAAACGATCTTTTTTTTTTTTTTTTTTTTTTGCAGAAGAAGAAGGCAATACAAAAGGGAAGCTTCTCAAAAAATAGAGAAGAACGTTCTGAAAAGGGCTCTCATTTGCATCTGGGCCACAGCATAAGGACAAAGAGGAGACTTGGTGAACAGAGAGACCCAACTCGAGAAGCAGAAAGAAGTAGAGATATTAAAGGGAGTAGCTTTAACTAATAGCAGTGCCACCGCTAAGTACCTTATACTTAAAAATAAAATAACAAGAGTAAGCAGTGCTGAAAAAGTATTTACGAGTAAAATAACTGTTAAACCAGTCATGAATGAAAGACAAGAACCAGTAGTTTAACGTAACAGTAAGAGCAGCATAATGGAAGAGTTGTAATGAGTGTAAGTGTAGCAGCGGAAAAACTTTGTCCACTCTGTATTTTAGAGGAAGAAGGATGTAAATCAGCCCCACTATTCTATGCCAAGCAGACCGATGACAGTGTCACTGTCCTTGAAGAGAATGAAGCAGCAGTGGATGATTTACATCAGTGAGCCTATTCTGTGCACCCAACCTCGAGGATTCCGTGATAGCAGGTGTCAACGAGCTTCCTGTCATAGAGTTCATTGCGTACAGAAACAAGGATGATCAGCCTCACACTAACACCCACTATAAGCCTTCCTATTTTATAAATACATGATGTGAAACCCATCCCACCTGCCAGTCAGTACCGTCCTCCCTCTGCCCAGAGAATTGTCAGTGGTGACGAGAACCTGTAACCGGCACTGGTGGGGAAAATACGGTCCGCTGATCGTATCGGGCACATAAGAATTCTCCCCTGCTTCTTACTGTATTTAGCAATTTAGGAGAATATAAAGTGCCTCCAGTTTAAGAAAGAATTAATTCTGATTTCATTGTTCAAATAAGGAGCAAATCATTGTAGCAAGATGTAGCAACGCTTGAGGTATTGCAACACCGGCGACAACGCCGGACAGTAATAGTTTGGTTTATGGACATCAGTGCTGTCGTTCTGCCCACTTACAGAACTTCTCGCATTTTCATCAACATTCTGAAGGACTCATAAACAACAAGGAGGTAAGTCGCCCGTTGTGAGTCGCATGCTGGGGAATGGTCATAAACAATGAAAAAAAAAACTGGCTAATGTGTAGCTTTTTTGCATTTGGATATAATTTATTTGTTTTTATTTGGAGTATTTTATATAACAGGAGAACATCAACGTTTCCATTCCTTCCATATAGTCAGCTTCTCATTAATTGATTGAATACATATCTCTTCTATGATTTATTATTCTTCGACCTATTTTTCCTGCTATAAACCACATATCTCATTTTTTTGTATATACAAATAGAAGACATTAATTTGAGCTAATTAAACATTATCCATTTGCAATTTAACATCAACAAGAGTGTATAGCCCACAAAGCATGTGCAAGTGGCCAAAGGTAGAAATGCTGCCCGCCAGAAAATAATTGTCTTCCCTGTCCTAGCTAGACTAGGAGGGGGAGGGGGAGGGGGAGCAGGACACCGTCAGAATGTCTACTGCAGAGGAAGTGACGAAAAGCACTGCTAAAAGCTTCTATCACGATTTACCTGAAAACTTAAAATTAGATATTGAGAGCCCTGTGGGCCTGGATATATAACATTTACGATAAAGCCTCTTGGTTCAAGCACTTCCACAGCTAGCTACCATGAAAGAGAGATGAGTTCCTCAAAGATTTATTGATCAATGTGTGGTACAGAACAAAGAGAACCCTACACGCATTACCCTTCACAACATCAAGCGATTATTTAATGATGGACATGCACCTCTACGCCAACCTCTGTGCCTCTAATCAAGCACCTGACTTTCTTCTAATAGACAGGCAGTCAGGAGAGAAGGTGATTGCAATTCTTTGCCACACAACGAGGTGAAAGTGACTATCTAAAGGCTTCGTGGTTGCCAACGAGATTTTACAAACCGCTGGGACTGACCTCCAGGCCACAGGTGGGCCAACGTTCAAGGCCCACCTTCATCTCACAGGTGTAAGGCCGCGTCTCTTTCACAAACCATTTAATGGTTCACGTCTCTGAGACACGCTATTTCCAGGTTCACGTCTCCCAGACACGCCATTTCCTGAATCGCGTCTCCTAGATCACGTTTCAAAGGCACGCCACTTTGATGGATCACATCTCACAGATATATTTGTGATATAGAAAAACTATCAGTTTCAACTTTAGTTGCTGCAGCAGCAACAACTAAAGCAGAGAAAGCAACAGCAATAGCACCTAAAGAAGAGACAACAATAACAGAGACATCAGAATTCAGAAAGTGATGCAACATCAACCAGATTTTAATGTATATTATTTTTAAACACTTAACAGAGGGACAAACGTAAACACATAAATGTTTGTCCCTCTGCGTATCAGTCCTGAGGCCGAGATGCCTACTAGTATTACAAATTCCCTCTGCAAGAATCAGAAATCGCAGGCAGCATCAAGGCATCAAGTAGGAATCATCGAAAAGTCCATCATGTAAATCTCACACTGAACCTGTCTCCTGAGAAATGTTAACCGTATAGCATCAGTAAGAATCGCGAAGTTGATAAATACAAAAACTGGGTACAGAATCATTCACAATTCCATGCACACAGAACATAGAAAAAGACAGTATAGCAAGCAAAGACATCCCTGAATTTTTACTTAACAAAATATTCACATGATCAAATTGGTCCAAGAACTGAAGGATATAAGATAGAAGAGGAAAATATAAATAGACATGAATAAGTAGAGTATAATGAATATTCGTCATTGCTCAATAATAACCCATATGGAGTCAGAAACACAGAAGGTTGATTGATCTCTGTATTTCGACCCCCTTCTGAGATCCTCTTCTGAAGCAGACTTGACTGTAATGTATCAACAAGTACATGTGTAACAGGATTTTGACGACAAAGAAACAGAAATAAGTAGACAAGAATAGAAATTCGAATTTTAAAAACATTTTATTTAATATAATGGTAAAATAAAAGGAGCCATGTAACACAGGGCGGGATAAAAGTTTCATAAGAATGTATTGAAGAACCTAATGAATTAACAATGTCTTTCTGCAGTGTCATCATTTACTCACACCATGACTTCTGCCAGTTCTGATGACAATCACTCAACAGAACCCATGGGTTAAGTGATGACCTTCAATATTCATCACAGGTTACTTTCACCAGTGATGAGTACGGGTGAGCAATACAAAATATTACTCACCAGATCCTGTATGTTACGCGATGCCATTGGACAGTACCTCCCATAAACACACGGCAGAACCCACAAGAGAAGTCAAGATATTCAGCAGTACTCATCACAAATGTACAACTCTTACAGAAGAACACATGGGTACTAATTACAAATTCACAACAAAACCCAATAATTAATTGATGATCATTACCAATACTCCTGGCTAATGCTAAGCTAAGCAGGAATTTTCACGATTACCTTTTCAGCACTTATACGTAATTACAATCACTACCACCCTGGTAATAATACAACCACCACCATCAAAACAACTAGGTCCACTTTGCAACCACAATCACTGCCACCCCAAACAACTTCTCCGCAACCTAAAAATATCAAGTTCCAGAATTCGGGAGATAAATATTGGTTTACTTTGATGGAGGTTTCTCCCTGAGGGGACTGAAGAGCCTTCACAAGCAACGAGAGAATCTTCAACAAGTAGTAAATGAAAACTGACTTCCAGTTGCGACCCTTCTGGGATTTCCCAGAAAAAGAGTAAGTTTACTGGTTGCTGGAAGACTTGAGTGGAAGAGGAGGTAAGTGTTCGCTGGAAAAGAGAACGAAACAAAATGAAAATACTCGAATACCGATTATTATTATTAGTAGTAGTAGTCGTAGTAGTAGTCGCAGTAATAGTTGTAGTAGTAGTAGTAGAAGTAGTAGTAGTCGTAGTAGTAGTCGCAGTAATAGTCGTATTAGTAGTAGCAGAAGTAGTAGTAATCGTAGTAGTAGTATTATTGTTGTTATAATTACTCAGAAATAAAATCTAAACCCGTAAGGATCATACAGTTCCCAAAACATGGCAAGCAATCACATTCAATCCATGGATGGTAATTGCAGGATCAGGTTTTTACATCAAAAACTCACTAGCATCACAGAATCACCCTTGAGGAATCATATTTACAAATAGAGTAAGAAAGAATACTATAATAATAACTATGTTTTAGTACAAAAATATTATTTAAGTACCTGGCCCTTACATATGGGTACGACCGCCTGATAGATCAGGCGAGCAATCAGAAGGTCTAGTCTGAGATCAGGACGCGGGTACAGTGACATCCAGAAGATACTACAGTTAACCTTTATGTATCCCCGTCTTGTATATGAGCCTTCCCCCCCCCCCATTCTTGAATGTGAATGTGAATTTTCCCACGACCTTGCATTGGAAAGTCCCCACGTCCCTGCACTGGAAAGTGAATCCTCACGTCCTTGCATTGGAAAGTCCCCACGTCCCTGCACTGGAAAGTGAATCCTCACGTCCTTGCATAAGAAAGTCCCCACGTCCCTGCACTGGAAAGTGTCCCCACGTCCTTGCATTGGAAAGTGAGTGTTCCCACATCTTTGCATTTGAAAGTGAATGTTCCTACGTCTTTGCTTTTGAAAGTGAATGTTCCCACGTATTTGCATTTGAAAGTGAATGTTCCCACGTATTTGCATTTGAAAGTGAATGTTCCCACGTATTTGCATTTGAAAGTGAGAGTTCCCTCGTCCTTACATTTGAAAGTTAGTGATCCCCATCGTTACATTAGGACGTTACAGAACGTCTGAGAACTTCAGCGGTCCCAATCCTTGCATGAGGACATCAGGGGTCCCATCCTTACATGAGGACGTCAGTGACCCCTATCCTTGCCTGAGGACGTCGGCGGTCCCGAGTTTTGCATGAAGACGTCAGCAGTCCTCATCCTTACATGATGTCAGCGTTTCCTGTCTTTGCATAAGGACGTTAGTGTCTCCCATTTCTATGTATAGGATGGTGGTACCACTCCTTAGGCATCGTCCTCCCTTCACTACATTCCTCAAACTAGGCTGGTGGATGTAACGGCTGGTTGGAAAATTCAAGCGATATTTTCCACAATCACCAATACTACTACTACTACTGCTACAACTACTACTACTACTACTACTACTACTACTACTACTACTACTACTACTACTACTACTACTACTATTACTTATACTACTGCTGTTACTACAATTACTAACACTACTGTTATTACTACTTTAATTTATATTTCTTCTACTACTACTACTACCATTGATGCTACTGCTACTACTACTGTTGCAAATACTGTTTCTGTTGCTGCTACTACCACTGGTATTAATGCTGCTACTGCTACTGGTACTGCTACTACTACTGATACTGTTACTACTAATACTTATGCTGATACTACTATTGCTACTAATATTATTACTACTACTGCTACTGTTACTACTACTGCTACTACTGCTACTGCTGCTACTACTGCCCCTACTGTTTCTACTACTGCTACTGCTACTGCAACTACTATTACTACTATTTTTACTACTATTGACACTTCTACTGCTACTAACTACTACTGCTACTACTACTGCTACTGCTACAACTGATGTTACTACTTCTACTACTACTACTACTACTGGTAACGGTACTACTACTACTACTACTACCACGACTACTGCTACTAACACCATTGGTGCTGCTGCTTCTGATGCTTCTACAACTACTGCTACTGTTACTACTACTACTACTAATACAACTACAATTACTGCTGCTACTGCTACTACCAATAATAATAATAATAATAATAATAATAATAATAATAATAATAATAATAATAATAATAATAAAAATAAAAATAATAATAATAATAATAATAATAATAATAATACTGCTACTACTACTGCTGCTAATACTACTAATACTTCTGCTGATATTATTATTACTGCTAATTCTAATACTAATACTAATACTGCTGCTACTACTACTACTAATTGTACCACTAGTTCCACCACCACTACAACTATTACTACTACTACTACTACTACTACTACTACTACTACTACTACTACTACTACTACTACTACTACTACTACTACTATTACTTATACTACTGCTGTTACTACAATTACTAAAACTACTGTTATTACTACTTTAATTTATATTTCTTCTACTACTACTACTACCATTGATGCTACTGCTACTACTACTGTTGCAAATACTGTTTCTGTTGCTGCTACTACCACTGGTATTAATGCTGCTACTGCTACTGGTACTGCTACTACTACTGATACTGTTACTACTAATACTTATGCTGATACTACTATTGCTACTAATATTATTACTACTACTGCTACTGTTACTACTACTGCTACTACTCCTGCTACTGCTGCTACTACTGCCCCTACTGTTTCTACTACTGCTACTGCAACTACTATTACTACTATTTTTACTACTATTGACACTTCTACTGCTACTAACTACTACTGCTACTACTACTGCTACTGCTACAACTGATGTTACTACTTCTACTACTACTACTACTACTACTACTACTGGTAACGGTACTACTACTACTACTACCACGACTACTGCTACTAACACCATTGGTGCTGCTGCTTCTGATGCTTCTACAACTACTGCTACTGTTACTACTACTACTACTACTAATACAACTACAATTACTGCTGCTACTGCTACTACCAATAATAATAATAATAATAATAATAATAATAATAATAATAATAATAATAATAATAATAATAATAATAATAATAATAATACTGCTACTACTACTGCTGCTAATACTACTAATACTTCTGCTGATATTATTATTACTGCTAATTCTAATACTAATACTAATACTGCTGCTACTACTACTACTAATTGTAACACTAGTTCCACCACCACTACAACTATTACTACTACTACTACTACTACTACTACTACTACTACTACTACTACTACTACTACTACTACTACTACTACTACTACTACTACTACTACTATTGTATTAATGATAACAGTATTCCACCCTAACCTATATTTCTGTTCAATTATTTTAATACCTAGTGAGTGTTTCGTCGTTTTATGGAAAATGAATTATGGCTTTGATTGGGTTTTCGGAATTTATGAGATTATTTTGTCATTATTATATTATTAGTTTTCTCTTCTTTGTAGTAAATGATATTTTCAACTGTCAAGTAACAATGTTTCGTGGTTGCTTAAACGCCAGTAATTTTTTTCTTTTGTTATATACTATGTGGGAGCTTTACATCACGGCTCTTATAAAAATCAAGTATTTTCAGTATTTTGTTGTGAAGGTCGGAGATCAGGACAAGCTGTGAACACATTATCGTTCTTCTGTGACTTTCCTCAACGCCTTGACGAGAGTAGTTTTGCGGGAAGGAAGTCATACATACTACTTGCTGTTCCCATAACATGGAGGAAACTAAAGGATCTCACCACTGATTCTTATTTTTGTGTCACGATAGTGTCGGGATTTTCATCAAAAAATAAATCTAAAATTACATATCCAAATCTTCCTCCTGCAGTCAGACCTGTGTAACGTTCAGAGGATCTCATTGTTTCATCACACTCATCCTATAAATATATATTTCCCATGGATGATGAAGAGGCCTTTAACTCAATGTCGAGTTTGAACTGGCTGGAGTCAACAACCTGGAACCAATTCTAGCTACTTAAAGTGACGTTAGCGATTTTTTGCGCGATCATAATTTTTCCACGGAACAGTCACAGCTGCTTGGTTCAAGATTGTGCCAGTGGAATTTACTGTATCCAGGTACAAAACTATTAATTTGTTCAACACAATCAATTAACCAATTTAGTTAAATCTAAGGATAAATTTCTTCCACTTTTACATACTACTACTACTACTACTCCTACGTATTACTACTACCACTACTACTACTTACACTACCGGTATTAATACTGTCGTTATTATCTCCACTTCCTTCTTTCATCCTCACTTTGTCCCGTACCTGCCCTCTTACCGTGTATATACTGGCCCCCTTACCTTCGTATGCCAGTGCGTGACTAGTTAATGGTCCAAGTCACATCTAAACGTAGTCATAGGATTCTTTCCCCTATGTGTGGGTTATTTGTGTATTAAAAATTTCATCACAGGTAAGGACAAAGGATACGCAGTGTTCGCCTGTCTGAAGATATTTCCCAAAGTAAGTGACGCCAAACTGAAGGAATGTATCTTCATCGGAACTCACATTCAAATTTTACTAAACTTGGGTGACATTCAAGTACACTAACGGAGGATTCTTGGGCAGTCACCACAGTGATGATTACAGGAATAATGCAGAAGAGTTATTGATAGCATATCTACTTGTCACTTAAGATTCATATCCTCCTTTCTCACTTGGTGAGGTTAGCAATGAACGCAGGTGAAATTGAAGATCTAGAGAATGTACAGAGAACCTTTACTGCACATATAAATTCCATTAAACACCTTAACTACTGGGAACGCCTGGAAGCACTTGACTTGTATTGCCTGGAGAGCAGGTGAGAGAGAGATACATCATAATCTACACCTGGAAGATCCTGGAGGGACTGGTCCCTAATCTGCGCACAGAAATCACTCCCTACGAAAGCAAAAGACTTGGCAGGCGATGCAACCTAACCCAGTGAAAAGTAGAGGCGCCATTAGTATACTAATAGAATACACAATGAGTGTCTGGAGC
>NC_091345.1:75000-87500 GCF_038502225.1 Cherax quadricarinatus | reverse complement strand
TGTGTGTATGTGTGTGTGTGTGTGTGTGTGTGTTTGTGTGTGTGTGTGTGTGTGTGTGTGTGTGTGTGTGTGTGGGTGTGTTTGTGTGTGTGTGTGTGTGTGTGTGTGTGTGTGTGTGTGTGTGTGTGTGTGTGTGTGTGTGTGTGTGTGTGTGTGTGTGTGTGTGTGTGTGTGTGTGTGTGTGTGTGTGTGTGTGTGTGTGTGTGTGTGTGTTTGTGTGTGTGTGTGTGTGTATGTGTGTGTGTGTGTGTGTGTGTGTGTGTGTGTTTGTGTGTGTGTGTGTGTGTGTGTGTGTGTGTGTGTGTGTGTTTGTGTGTGTGTGTGTGTGTGTGTGTGTGTGTGTGTGTGTGTGTGTGTGTGTGTGTGTGTGTGTGTGTGTGTGTGTTTGTGTGTGTGTACTTACCCAGTTGTGGTTGCAGGGGTCTAGGCACACCTCCTGGCCCTGTCTCTTCTCTGGAAGCTACTAAGTCACTCTTCCTGCTACGTGAGTTTATCATACCTGATCTTAAAGCTATGTATGGACCCTGCCTCCACTACATCACTTCCCAGGCTATTCCACTTCCTGAAAACTCTGTGACTGAAGAAATACTTCCAAACATCCCTGTGATTCATCTGAGTCTTCAGCTTCCAATTGTGGCCCTTGTTGTTGTGTCTCATCTCTTCAACATCCTGTTTCTGTCCACCTTGTCAATTCCTCTCAGTAATTTACATGTCGTTATCATATCCCCCTTATCTCTACTGTCCTCTAGTGTCGTCTGGTCGATTTCCCATAAACTATCCTCGTAGGACATGTCCCTTAGCTCCTGGACTAGTCTTATAGCAAACCTTTGCACTTCCTCTAATTTCTTTACATGCTTGACGAGTTGTGGGTTCCAGAGTGGTGCTGCATACTCCAATATTGGCCTAACATACACAGTGTACAGGGTCCTGAACGATTCCTTATTAAGATGTTGGAATGCTGTTCTTAGGTTTGCTAGGCGCCCATATGCTGCAGCAGATATTTGGTTGATGTGCACCTCAGGAGACGTGCAGGGTTTTAGACTCACCCTTAAGATGCTTTTCCTTGATTGAGGTTCGTAGCCTATCGCCCCCTGGAGTGTACTCCATCTGCAGTCTTTGTCCTTCCCCAATCTTCATGGTTTCGCACTTGGTGGGGTTGAACTCCTGGTGTCAGTTTCTGGACCAGGCCTGAATCTTGGCCAGATCCCTTTGTAGTTCTGCCTGGTCCTCGTCCGATTGAATTCTTCTGTATCAACTTCACATCGTCTACAAACGGGGACACTTCTGAGTCTATTTCTTCAGTCATGTCTTTCACATATACCAGAAACAGCACCGGTCCTGGGATTGACCCCTGTGGAACCCCGCTTATTGCAGGCGCCCAATCTAACACCTCGTCATGTACCATGACTTGCTGATTATTTCCCAACATGTATTCCCTGAGCAATTGTAATGCCTTCCCTGTTATATCTATCTGATCCTCCAGCTTATGCACTATTCTATCGTGTGGAACTGTGTCAAAAGCGTTCTTACAGCCCAGGAAAACGCAATCTACCCACCTGTTCTCTCTCTCTTGTGTTACTGATGTCACCCTGCCATAGAACTCCAGTAGGTTTGTGGCATAGTATTTCCCATCCGTAAAACAGTGCTGGTTGTCGTTGACAAGCTCATTCGTTTCTTGGTGCTCCTCCACTCTTCTCCTGACAATCTTCTTCATTACTTTACATACTATACATGTCAGTGGCACTGGTCAGTAGTTTAATGCTTTGTGTCTGTCTCCTTTCTTAAAAACTGGGACTACATATGTTGTCTTCCATACCTTCTATCCTTCTCCCACTCCCTTTAATGATCCCCCTTTTCTCTCTCTCTCATCCTTCTCTTTTTTCCTCCCCCTCCTCTCCCTCTTTTCCCCCTCTCCCTCTTCCATTCTCTCTCCCTCCTCCTCTCTCTTCCCATATTCCTCCCTCTTTCCCCAGCCCCACCTCTCTCCCATTTCTCCACTATCTCCAGCTTCTTCCTCTCTCTCCCTCTACTAACCCCCCCCCCCACACACACTCAGACAAACACATAACAAACAACCTTACAGAAATACATAAGTTTTTCATTCTGAGGCAATAAAAAAATGGTTCGCAAGAGAGCAGGACAGAAAAACAGGGAACTGGAGGATAATTCTGGGAAGGAAGACTGGGTAGCAGAGCTCATGAAAAGGAAACATGATTGGGGAAGGAATCTAGAAGCGCTTAGCATGAAAATGGTGGAGAGGATAGCTGCTGAGAGCAGGAAGTGGGAGATGCGTGTCACAGCAGCAGAGGCCAAGAGTCAGAGAGTAGAAGAGGAACTGAAAAATCTGAAATAGCCTAAAGAAATAAAAAGCAATGTGGACATGACATCAGAAACTGCTACCTCAGTCACAAACAAGGGGATTGTAGGGAACGAATGAGTATAACTGTATGCAGAAGTCCTATCAGACCATCGTGGAACCCGAGAAAGAAAAGAGGAACACATCGAGAGACTAGAAAATGAAAGGGAAAGCTGAGAAGGTAAAACAGACCACTGGGCCCAGAGACAACAGATAGTGAAGAGATTGAAGAAAGGAAATCTGCAATGGAGGCAACTAAATCGAATCAGGGGGTACTTTGGGATATGCATTTGGAGAATGAAAGAGAGATCAGTCTTCATTTATGGGTTCCAGGAAGTTGAAGGGAAAACTTACGAAGCAAGTAGACAGGAGTGAAAAGCAATTGAAAGCATCATGAAAGCAATAGAAGATGCCATGACCCAGCTTGCAAATTTTCTGAGAATACACCAGCCGCTCAAAGTGATTTTCAAGTCAGAAGCAGCTCGAAGCACAATTCTGAAAGAGAACACAAGACTAAGGGACATCTCAGCGTACTGGAGGGTGTATCTTCACTGCTATAGAACATGTGAAGAAAGGCAGGAACTGAAAGAAAGGGTACAAAGACGAAAGGAGGGAAGAGAGATGAAGATGGAGATGGACAGAAGATCAAATACAACCACCTACAGAAACCCTCCAACCAGGACAACCCCATTGCAACCAAACATTCTAACCCAAAACACAAATGCCATGCCCAATGAACCCACCCACCTCATTACAAACACCACATCCACAGCAACCACCCATAGTTTCTCATCAGGTCTCCCACTTTCCAAACACCAATGTACCCAAAAGACTACAGTTTTGGAAACGACGTTAAAGGTTTGGCATACAAATGCAGACGGAATAGCAAATAAATGTGCTGAGTGGCATGAAAGAATCAAGGAGACATTCCTAATAGCATAATAGTACTCACAGAAACGAAACTCACAAGGATGATAACAGATGCAACCTTACCACCCGGTTATCAAATCCTAAGGAAAGATACAGGAAGCAGAGGGGGAGAAGGAGCTGCACTGCTCATTAAAAACCAGTGAGGATTTCAGGAAATGGAAGAAATGGACGAAAAGTCTGAGGGACATAAGGAGGTAACTGTATAAATGTGCAACCTGCCACAGAACTGCAGGAGGCCAAGAGAAGAACACGACGAGTGCAACAGAGCAATGATAGACACACTAGCTGAGATGGCTGGAAGAGCTCAAAAGGGGAGAGCAAAGTTACTAGTTATGGGTGATTTCAATCACAAGGAGATTGACTGGGAAAACCTGGAGCCCCATGGGGGTCCCGAAACATGGACAGCCAAGATGATGGATGTGGTACTGGAAAACCTAATGCATCAAGTTGTTAGAGACACTACTAGAGAGAGAGGTGAGGATGACCCAGCAAGACTAGACCTTGTAATCGCTTTGAGTAGTTCGGACATCGAGGACATCACATACGAAAGGCCCATAGGAGCTAGTGATCATGTGGTTCTGTGCTTTGATTACATAGTTAAGCTACAAATGGAAAGGGGTAGCAGGAATAGGGCAAAAAAAGCATACTACAAAAGGGGGAACTACACAGGCATGAGGAACTTCCTGCAAGACGTTCAGTGGGAGAGAGAATTAGCAGGAGACCCAGAACAAGAAATGATGGACTATGTGACAACAAAATGCAAGGAGGCAGAGGAGAGTTTATTTTCCCATGGGACACAGAAACAATGGGAAGACCAGAACGAGTCCTTGGTTCTCCCAGAGGTGTAGGGAAGCAAAGACTAAGTGCACTAGAGACTGGAAAAGTACAGAAGACAAAGGACCCAGGAAAATGAAGAGATTAGCGGAAGAGCCAGAAAGGAATATGCACAGATGAGAAGGGAAGCTCAGCGAGAATACGAAAATGACATAGTATCATAAGTCAAGTCTGACCCGAAGCTCCTGTATAGCCACATCAGGAGGAAAACAACAGTCAAGAACCAGGTAATCAGGCCGAGGAACGAAGGTGGAGAGTTCACTAGAAGCGACCAAGAGGTATGTGAGGAGCTCTACTTTAGATTTAAAGAAGTATTTACAGTAGAAACAGGAAGGACTCCAGGAATTCAGAATAGGGAGGTACACCAACATGTGCTGGATGAAATACAAACAACCGAAGATTAGGTGAAGAAACTGCTATGTGAACTTGATACCTCAAAGGCAGTAGAACCAGACAACATCTCTCAGTGGGTCTTTAGAGAAGGAGCAGAGATGCTGTATGTGCCACTAACAGAAATCTTCAATACACCATTGAAACTGGGCAACTACGTGAGGTATGGAAGTTGGCAAATGTAGTCCCAATTTTTAAGAAAAGAGACAGACACGAGGAATTAAACTATAGACCTGTGTCACTAACATGTATAGTATGCAAAGTCATGGTGGAACATACAGAAGGACACAAGTTTATAAACGACAACCAGCACGGTTTCGGGAAGGAAAATCCTTTGTCACAAACCTACTGGAGTTTTATGACAAGGTAATAGAAGTAAGACACGAGAGCGAGGGGTGGATAGGTTGCATCTTCTTGGACTACAAGAGGGCCTTCGACTTAGTTCCTCACAAGAAGTTAATACAAAAGCTAGAGGATCAGGCAGGCATAACAGGAAAGGCACTGCAATGGATCAGAGAATATCTGATGGGGAGGCAACAACGATTCATGGTATGTGACGAGGTGTCAGAGTGGACGCCTGTGATGAGCGGGGTTCCACAGGTGTCAGTCCTAATACCTGTGCTGTTTTTGGTATATGTGAATGACATAATGGAAGAGATAGACTCAGAAGTGTCCCTGTTTGCAGATGATGTGAAGTTAATGAGAAGAATTAAATCAGCCAAGGATCAGGCAGGACTACAAAGTGTGATAAATGGTTTAAAAAGAACCGACAAGTTGAAGATTGAGACACTTATGCAACATACTGGAATCTTTATTGAGGAAACATTTGTCCACACAGTGGCTTCATCAGTCCAATACAAAGTAGAAAGGCGTAAGGATTTTTCCTCTCCTAACGCCCTTCTACTTTGTATTGGACTGATGAAGCCACTATGTGACGAAAAGTTTCCTCAATAAAGATTCACATATGTTGCATAAGTGTCTCAATCTTGAGGACTACAAGGAGACCTGGACAGGCTACACGCCTGGTCCAGCAACTGCCTCCTTGAATTTAACCCCGCCAAATGCAAAGTCATGAAGAGCGGGGAAGGGCAAATAAGACCGCAGACAGAGTATAGTCTAGGCGGCCAAAGATTGCAAACTTCACTCAAGAAAAAGGATCTTGAGCACATCTCCTGAGGCGCACATCAATGAGATAACTGATGCAGCATACGGGCGTCTGGCAAACCTAAGAATAGCGTTCCGAAACCTCAGTAAGGACCTGGTCATGGACCGCGCTTCGGTCCATGACCAGGCCTTAAACACACTCATAAAAATCAATTGGAATTTTTAACTAAATATAACAAAAAACGTTTTAGGTTGTTATTATTATAATTATTATTATTATTATTATTATTATTATTATTATTATTATTATTATTATTAAATATTATTATTATTATTTTTATTAAATATTATTAAATATTATTATTATTATTATTATTATTATTATTATTATTATTATTATTATTATTATTATTATTATTATTATTATTATTATTATTATTATTATTATTATTATAATTTTCACCATCATCATTGGTCATTTATTCATAATTTTCAAATATATAATTTCTTTGACTACTTTTCCTACATTACAATTGCAAGAATATTTTTACTATCACAACACGTCACCAGTGTCAGGCACACGTCACCAGCGTCAATCACACGTAACCAGTATTAGTCACATGTCACCAGTGTCAATCACACGTCACCAGTGTTAGTCACATGTCACCAGTCTCAGTCACACGTCACCAGTGTCAGTCAGACGTTACCAGTGTGTCATTCACACGTCACCAGTGTCAGTCAGACGTTACCAGTGTGTCAGTTACACGTCACCAGTGTGTCAGTCACACGTCACCAGTGTGTCAGTCATACACAGGCCCCATACATAGGTTTAAGCAAGGAGGGAGTGAATCTGGCATGCGGCAAATTGATAATTGGGGCCAGGAGCTGAAACTCAGCCCCTGCAACCACAAATAATATAACCTACTGGCTCTTTTTAAAAGTCCTACTTACTCGTGAATTCAAGAAAATTGTAAATCTGAGGAGCAGGAAACCTGAGGGACAGTATGAAGTAGAGGCGATGAGTTCCATTATTTTTATATGATTATAAATAGGCTAAAGACCAATTTGGCTATAGAATGGGAAGGAAAATTGAATTCCTTTCAGGAGGTAACTGAGAGGATGTACAGTATAGTAAGGAAAGAGATTATGGAGCATCTGAAAAACACTATTGTGGTTAAATAAAGAGCTCATTAGGTTCACAGGATGAAAATACATTAAGTAGATAAAAAATTTCGGTGTATCGGGAAGTACTCTGCGATAGACATTGTCCAGTAAAGCTAACCTTCCGGACACACATCTGCCTCTCCCTGTTCTGATGCACACACCAACTCCAGCCCTTCCTTCCAACTCCAGCCAGATGTTTATCAAGCAGGAAGGTTAATATGTGTTCAATATCTTTTTTTTTCCGACAGTTGTTGGCGGATGAGTTCAGGAAGGTCTCGTAATTTCTTCCCAGTTTTTCTTTCAATACTCTTCACTAACTCTCAAATATTTCCTGTAAACAATATTTATATCACAGTTCTTCTTTAATATTTAAAATGTCAAAATGTAAGCATTTTTTTTAATTTAAATACTTTCCTTCAAATCTTGAATTATTTCTCTGCACTGTGGATGTTCCTTCCTTTGTACCAGTCCTAATTCCCACACTAATTATGTCATTGAGCATTTTTAGTTGTTGTTTTGTTAGTGAGTGATTGGGCAGAAGTGAGAGAGAGAGAGAGAGAGAGAGAGAGAAGGAGAGAGAGAGAGAAGGAGAGAGAGAGAGTCTAGAGAAGTTAGGAGTCACTTGGTATTGTATAAGTTTATTCAGGTATACACAAATACAGTTACATAGTCTATCATACATAACGTACTGGGAAATAAGGTACGTTTAAATGGTATAAAATACCGACAAGTTAATGAGCAAGACACATGTGCAACAGCTGGGAGAGAATGAGTGGTCGATTTAGTTACCGCTTGTCAGAGGCACTTGTTGATAGACACTTGGACTATTTTGTGCTCATCTATAAGTGACTGCAGGGGTCGATTCATAGTTCCTGTCCCCTTCTCTTCGCTACTCGCTACTAGGACCACTATCCCCAGCTTTGTATGAGTTCGGTTGACTTTTCCTTATGGAACCTACCCCTTAGCTAGGAAACTAGTCATGTTGCAAACCTTAGCATTTTCTACAGTTTCTTGACATGCATGACCATAATGATGCTGCATACTGCATTATGGCCTGACATACAAGGTGTAATGTCTTGAATGACGTCTTATATGTCGAACGCTATTCTTGTACACCTCAGGAAATGTGATAAGTCTGATACTCAGCCCATAAGCTGTTTGTGATTGTCCTCCACGTTGTTTGTTACTGTGTCCTCCACGTTGTTTGTTACTGTGTCCTCCACGTTGTTTGTTACTGTGTCCTCCACGTTGTTTGTTACTGTGTCCTCCATGTTGTTTGTTACTGTGTCCTCCACGTTGTTTGTTACTGTGTCCTCCACGTTGTTTGTTACTGTGTCCTCCACGTTGTTTGTTACTATGTCCTCCACGTTGTTTGCTACTGTGTCCTCCACGTTGTTTGTTACTGTGTCCTCCGCGTTGTTTGTTACTGTGTCCTCCACGTTGTTTGTTACTGTGTCCTCCACGTTGTTTGTTACTGTGTCCTCCACGTTGTTTGTTACTGCGTCCTTCACGTTGTTTGTTACTGTGTCCTCCACGTTGTTTGTTACTGTGTCCTGCACGTTGTTTGTTACTGTGTCCTCCGCGTTGTTTGTTACTGTGTCCTCCACGTTGTTTGTTACTGTGTCCTCCACGTTCTTTGTTACTGTGTCCTCCACGTTGTTTGTTACTGTGTCCTCCACGTTGTTTGTTACTGTATCCTCCACGTTGTTTGTTACTGTGTCCTCCACGTTGTTTGTTACTGTGTCCTCCACATTGTTTGTTACTGTGTCCTCCACGTTGTTTGTTACTGTGTCCTCCACGTTGTTTGTTACTGCGTCCTTCACGTTGTTTGTTACTGTGTCCTCCACGTTGTTTGTTACTGTGTCCTGCACGTTTTTTGTTACTGTGTCCTCCGCATTGTTTGTTACTGTGTCCTCCACGTTGTTTGTTACTGTGTCCTCCACGTTGTTTGTTACTGTGTCCTCCACGTTGTTTGTAACTGTGTCCTCCACGTTGTTTGTTACTGTGTCCTCCACGTTGTTTGTTACTGTGTCCTCCACGTTGTTTGTTACTATGTCCTCCACATTGTTTGTTACTGCGTCCTTCACGTTGTTTGTTACTGTGTCCTCCACGTTGTTTGTTACTGTGTCCTCCACGTTGTTTGTTACTGCGTCCTTCACGTTGTTTGTTACTGTGTCCTCCACGTTGTTTGTTACTGTGTCCTGCACGTTGTTTGTTACTGTGTCCTCCGCGTTGTTTGTTACTGTGTCCTCCACGTTGTTTGTTACTGTGTCCTCCACGTTGTTTGTTACTGTGTCCTCCACGTTGTTTGTTACTGCGTCCTTCACGTTGTTTGTTACTGTGTCCTCCACGTTGTTTGTTACTGTGTCCTGCACGTTGTTTGTTACTGTGTCCTCCGCGTTGTTTGTTACTGTGTCCTCCACGTTGTTTGTTACTGTGTCCTCCACGTTGTTTGTTACTGTGTCCTCCACGTTGTTTGTTACTGTGTCCTCCACGTTGTTTGTTACTGTATCCTTCACGTTGTTTGTTACTGTGTCCTCCACGTTGTTTGTTACTGTGTCCTCCACATTGTTTGTTACTGTGTCCTCCACGTTGTTTGTTACTGTGTCCTCCACGTTGTTTGTTACTGCGTCCTTCACGTTGTTTGTTACTGTGTCCTCCACGTTGTTTGTTACTGTGTCCTGCACGTTGTTTGTTACTGTGTCCTCCGCGTTGTTTGTTACTGTGTCCTCCACGTTGTTTGTTACTGTGTCCTCCACGTTGTTTGTTACTGTGTCCTCCACGTTGTTTGTTACTGTGTCCTCCACGTTGTTTGTTACTGCGACCTTCACGTTGTTTGTTACTGTGTCCTCCACGTTGTTTGTTACTGTGTCCTGCACGTTTTTTGTTACTGTGTCCTCCGCGTTGTTTGTTACTGTGTCCTCCACGTTGTTTGTTACTGTGTCCTCCACGTTGTTTGTTACTGTGTCCTCCACGTTGTTTGTTAGTGTGTCCTCCACGTTGTTTGTTACTGTGTCCTCCACGTTGTTTGTTACTGTGTCCTCCACGTTGTTTGTTACTGTGTCCTCACCATTGTTTGTTACTGTGTCCTCCACGTTGTTTGTTACTGTGTCCTCCACGTTGTTTGTTACTGTGTCCTCCACGTTGTTTGTTACTGTGTCCTCCGCGTTGTTTGTTACTGTGTCCTCCGCGTTGTTTGTTACTGTGTCCTCCACGTTGTTTGTTACTGTGACCTCCACGTTGTTTGTTATGTGTCCTCCACGTTGTTTGTTACTGTGACCTCCATGTTGTTTGTTACTGTGTCCTTCACGTTGTTTGTTACTGTGTCCTCCACGTTGTTTGTTACTGTGTCCTCCACGTTGTTTGTTACTGTGTCCTCCACGTTATTTGTTACTGTGACTTCCACGTTGTTTGTTACTGTGACCTCCATGTTGTTTGTTACTGTGACCTCCACGTTGTTTGTTACTGCGTCCTTCACGTTGTTTGTTACTGTGACCTCCACGTTGTTTGTTACTGTGTCCTGCACGTTGTTTTTTACTGTGACCTCCACGTTGTTTGTTACTGTGTCATTCACGTTGTTTGTTACTGTGACCTCCATGTAGTTTGTTACTGTGTCATTCACGTTGTTTGTTAATGTGACCTCCACGTTGTTTGTTACTGTGACCCCCACGTTGTTTGTTACTGTGTCCTCCACGTTGTTTGTTACTGTGTCCTCCACGTTGTTTGTTACTGTGTCCTCCACGTTGTTTGTTACTGTGTCCTCCACGTTGTTTGTTACTGTGTCCTGCACGTTGTTTGTTACTGTGTCCTCCACGTTGTTTGTTACTGTGTCCTCCACGTTGTTTGTTACTGTGTCCTCCACGTTGTTTGTTACTGTGTCCTCCACGTTCTTTGTTACTGTGTCCTCCACGTTGTTTGTTACTGTGTCCTCCACGTTGTTTGTTACTGTATCCTCCACGTTGTTTGTTACTGTGTCCTCCACGTTGTTTGTTACTGTGTCCTCCACATTGTTTGTTACTGTGTCCTCCACGTTGTTTGTTACTGTGTCCTCCACGTTGTTTGTTACTGCGTCCTTCACGTTGTTTGTTACTGTGTCCTCCACGTTGTTTGTTACTGTGTCCTGCACGTTTTTTGTTACTGTGTCCTCCGCATTGTTTGTTACTGTGTCCTCCACGTTGTTTGTTACTGTGTCCTCCACGTTGTTTGTTACTGTGTCCTCCACGTTGTTTGTTACTGTGTCCTCCACGTTGTTTGTTACTGTGTCCTCCACGTTGTTTGTTACTGTGTCCTCCACGTTGTTTGTTACTGTGTCCTCCACATTGTTTGTTACTGTGTCCTCCACGTTGTTTGTTACTGTGTCCTCCACGTTGTTTGTTACTGTGTCCTCCACGTTGTTTGTTACTGTGTCCTCCGCGTTGTTTGTTACTGTGTCCTCCGCGTTGTTTGTTACTGTGTCCTCCACGTTGTTTGTTACTGTGACCTCCACGTTGTTTGTTATGTGTCCTCCACGTTGTTTGTTACTGTGACCTCCATGTTGTTTGTTACTGTGTCCTCCACGTTGTTTGTTACTGTGTCCTCCACGTTGTTTGTTACTGTGTCCTTCACGTTGTTTGTTACTGTGTCCTCCACGTTATTTGTTACTGTGACTTCCACGTTGTTTGTTACTGTGACCTCCATGTTGTTTGTTACTGTGACCTCCACGTTGTTTGTTACTGCGTCCTTCACGTTGTTTGTTACTGTGACCTCCACGTTGTTTGTTACTGTGTCATTCACGTTGTTTGTTACTGTGACCTCCACGTAGTTTGTTACTGTGTCATTCACGTTGTTTGTTAATGTGACCTCCACGTTGTTTGTTACTGTGACCCCCACGTTGTTTGTTACTGTGTCCTCCACGTTGTTTGTTACTGTGTCCTCCACGTTGTTTGTTACTGTGTCCTCCACGTTGTTTGTTACTGTGTCCTCCACGTTGTTTGTTACTGTGTCCTCCACGTTGTTTGTTACTGTGTCCTGCACGTTGTTTGTTACTGTGTCCTCCGTGTTGTTTGTTACTGTGTCCTCCACGTTGTTTGTTACTGTGTCCTCCACGTTGTTTGTTACTGTGTCCTCCACGTTGTTTGTTACTGTGTCCTGCACGTTGTTTGTTACTGTGTCCTCCACGTTGTTTGTTACTGTGTCCTCCACGTTGTTTGTTACTGTGTCCTCCACGTTGTTTGTTACTGTGTCCTCCACGTTGTTTGTTACTGTGTCCTCCACGTTGTTTGTTACTGTGTCCTCCACGTTGTTTGTTACTGTGTCCTGCACGTTGTTTGTTACTGTGTCCTCCGCGTTGTTTGTTACTGTGTCCTCCACGTTGTTTGTTACTGTGTCCTCCACGTTGTTTGTTACTGTGTCCTCCACGTTGTTTGTTACTGCGTCCTTCACGTTGTTTTTTACTGTGTCCTCCACTTTGTTTGTTACTGTGTCCTGCACGTTGTTTGTTACTGTGTCCTCCGCGTTGTTTGTTACTGTGTCCTCCACGTTGTTTGTTACTGTGTCCTCCACGTTCTTTGTTACTGTGTCCTCCACGTTGTTTGTTACTGTGTCCTCCACGTTGTTTGTTACTGTATCCTCCACGTTGTTTGTTACTGTGTCCTCCACGTTGTTTGTTACTGTGTCCTCCACATTGTTTGTTACTGTGTCCTCCACGTTGTTTGTTACTGTGTCCTCCACGTTGTTTGTTACT